>NC_086449.1:178893420-179125920 GCF_028390025.1 Pseudophryne corroboree | reverse complement strand
CTTTAAAGTCGGATTGACATTGTCGGAAACGGGACTAAAACTTGTTGGGTGTGGCCGCACTTCCGACAGCAAACGTGGATTCCGACAATCCACGTGGTTTCCGACAAGTCAAGAATTCCCGACTTGTCGAAAAAAACAGCCGCCATTCAATAGGTCGGAACCCCTTCCAACCTAAACCTGTCGGAAACTGCCATCTTTCTGAAAAGACGGCAGTTTCCGACAATAATTGAGTACACCCTTAATGTCTTTCCAACATACAGTATGTCATACATTTTTTATTTCTATTTCTTTTTATCTCAATTCCACTTCTTTCTATCTGCATATTAAGTTCTGGATATAAGATATTTCATTAGCAATTGTTTTGCCGTAACATACTAAAAAATCAGAAAGGAAAAATAAGTAAATAATTACTGCTCCCTGATTAATACTGCACACTGACAAGATTACGCAATGTCTTGTCCATATCCGGGCGCCTAGGCTTTCAGGTATTTCGGACCCCCTCCAGCACTTCAATCTTTCATCCCACTACAGCTGGCATTTGGGAAGCAGAGCTTATGCCATCATTTGCACAAGGACACCGATACCCAGTTGAAATAAACTCTGCTGACCTGTTTTCTCACAGCAAAATCATTCCTTTTCTTTTCTCTCAAAAACACTCTAGCTGACTACGAGTGTTCCTTGCTTTGGCTCAGAGTGCAAAGTACCTTTAACCATTGGAGCCCTAGGGTACAAGTAACAGTACATCAGCAAAAAAAATAAAAATGTCAGGTCCCTTCTAGTCTCTGTGGGGCTCCTAGTATTCAGTCTAGTCAGACTTCTTGATAATATGTCCTTGATCGGGTTCTAGACCCAATAATTATAATTTCTTATCATTGCTATTTGTATCAATAAGAAATCAGTGGTCGTCGGAGTGTATTAAAAAATACTCACAGAGACAGGGACTCTGAAAGGAGCCCATCCCTGTAGTGTGTTGGAAGTTACAGTAAGTGATTGTTAATGTGATGTGGGTGATGTAGATACATTCAGGGTGTATAGTTAATCTTTGATAACTCCCTGAAAAAATGCAAGTCTTCAAGAAGTCCTATTGTTGTAGCATCAGAGGACATACAGTAGCATATATCAGAACAAAAGCTGCTGATAGGATTTCAGCAATCCTTGCAATACACAGACAGTCACTATGCACTTACCAGACTGACTTTGAGGGAGACCACAACAGGCCAAGAGGGAGTTGCAATTAATTCAGAATCTTACACCAAGATACAACATTAGTCTGATAAATTATTCATGAGAAAGGTGGTCATTTAAGTGCTTGGCTTTTACTTTGTCAGAGATTGACGAGCTAGAGAAAAAGTGGCTTTGTATGGAGGTTTACTGCCATTTTGTTCTCTTATATGAGTCGCAAATGTCAGGCAAGTCAGATAATAGTAATACTTATAAATTATACTGTATTTTAGAGGACAAAACATGTCAGCTGGTGCTACTTTTTCTATAGAGTCTTATAGTTCTGCCTTTGCACATGTAACCCGTGAGTCTCAGCTACCATGTTTATTGTTTGGATGTGATAAAATTATATACACAGATGAACGGGCCTGGTTCTCCAAAAATTGGAACCCCCCCCCCCGAACTTCATGATCAGAGGTTGGATCCGAATCCGGCTCGGTTTTTCCGCCAGACTCAGATCCCAAAACAAAGCAAAACGTCATCCTCCTGCTGTCAGATTCTCACAGGTTGTGGATTCTATAAAAGTCCCTGGTGATCGCGCTATTTTCACTCCCACTGTGGAACTTACATAGTGCAGACATGCTTTGAGCATCTAGAGTGTTGTGTCTGTGATGTGTCCATCCAGGGGTGCTGTGTTGTCCATCAAGGGGCTGCTGTGTCCATCTATGGGTTCTCTAACCATCTAGGGGTGCTCTGTCCGTACATCAAGAAGCTGATTTGTCCGTCAGGGGTGCTCTGTCCATCTAGGGGTGCTCTGTCTGTCCATCAAGGGACTGCTGTGTCTATCAAGGGGCTGCTGTGTCCTCCAGGGGTGCTCTGTCCATTTATCAAGGGACTGCTGTGTTCTCCAGTGGTGCTCTGTCCATCCAAGGGTGCCCTGTCAGTCCATCCAGGGGATATGTTCAGGGATGGTTACAGGTAATTTTCAGTGTGCAGAAGGGAATTTAGGGGTGGGGATTTGCAACCCCCCCTCCCCCTTCCAGCTTTTGATATGTAATTATCTCCAGGTATGACTGAGCAGCTGCCAAATTGTTTGTCTGCTTGTGTGCAAGAGGCATTGAATGGGAGCAGTATTTGGAATGCATGCTGTTCCTTGTAGTGCCAATGGGAGATCCTGGGGGTGGCTCCCGGGTAAGTTAGCTCTCTGTCTGGAAGTGTTTTAGTAATAGCCTTTATCATGAGGTCTACTGTGACAAATTACATGGCCCTATGTGGGCACTGCTATTATGTAGGTTAGGACTGCTGTATCGGAGAAGCCGTGAAGTGGCCAGCAGCTATACATGTGTTTGCAAACATTTGTGACTAATTCTCAGAATTTTATTACCAGATAGGTTCAGGGATGGTTACAGGTAATTTTCAGTGTGCGGAAGGGAATTTAGGGGTGGGGATTTGCAATATCCCCCCCCCCCCTGTCTGTTGTTAGTCCATCCAGGGGCTCTGTCCTAGTGCAAAAAAAAACTAAATAAAAAATAAAATTATATATATAAAGATGTGTCCACATACATCTTTGCTATTTCCTGCCATGTATGGCACAGTTTTGCATGACATAGACACAGAGATTTAGCCATGCCTTGTGATTTTTCTTAATTTGCTTCTTTAATATGTTACTTTATACATATTCTATTATGGCAAACAAAAATTTCAAAATTCATCCACTCGCTACTCGTGAAAAACAGCTTAGCTGTGTTTTGCATGTTGTGCCAAATTTGTAAAAAAGCAAAGATGTTAGTGGACAAATCTGTATATATATACCCCAGTATACTATACTATATGTACCCCAGTATACTATACTATTATTTTTCATATACAAGTACTGTGACACTGCTCAGGCTCAGGCAATGCAGTGCTCTTCTGCGGCCCGGCCCGCGACCTTCGACACAGCATGACTCACAGGTTATGCACACGCCTTCCTGTCAAGTGCTGCTCAGTGTCCATGCTACTCCCTTCCGCCTCACAGTGCTTTTTACTCACTTACACAGGTTGAGGCCAGTGCCTTTTTATGTATTTTTTGATTGCTTTGGGGCTGAATTACTATGTAGGACTATGTGTTCTTTTACTATGAAGGCAGTGTGTGGTGAAATTACTGTGGGGGACACTGTGTTGTATTATTATGCGGACTGAGTGTGCCCTCACTATGAGGCAGTGTGTATTGGAATTACTGTAGGGGGCAATGTGTTGAATTACTATGAGGGACAGAGTGTACCATCACTATGAGGCAGTGTGTAGTGGAATTACTGTAGGGGGCAATGTGTTGAATTACTATGAGGGACAGAGTGTGCTATTATTATGGGGACAGTGTGTGATGTAATTACTTGGGGGGCAATGTGTGGAATTACTATGGGGCAGTGTGTGGTGGAGAAACTGTAGGATGCACTGGGTTGAATTACTATGGGGACGGAGTGTGCCATTACTATTGGGGCAGTGTGTGGTGGAATTGCTGTGAGGGTGAGACAATGTGTGAAATTGCTACTTGGTACAGTGTGTGGTGGAATTATTGTGAGGGGCAGTGTGTGGAATTACTGTGGAGGGGGGGCAATATGTTCAAATACTGCAGGGGCCAGTGCATTTGTTTAATTACTGTGGGGGCCAATGTGTGTGTTTTTTCCCTAGGTGGTTAATGTATGTGTTTTTTTCCCATGGGGTACTGATGGTGTGCCTTGACAAATTTCAAATCTTGTTTAATGTGCCGCAAATTGAAAAAGGTTGAAAAACACTACTGTATGTGGTACCCCAATTTCTTCCAAGTATTGTGACACTGTAGGTCAGTGCCGTAACTAGGCATTTTAGCGCTGTGTGCAAGAAACCGCATCGGCGCCCCCTATTTAAAATAGGGCCAGTGCGCGCTGTAAGCGTGCCCCAAAAATATGGGGCGTGGCTTCATGGGGAAGGGGCGTAGCTGCAAAATAATACCAATTCATATTATGCTGCACAGTAGTCTCCATTATTCAAATTACGCCACACAGCAGCGCCACTACACCGTTTTACACATTACGTCAGGTGGAATTTGCTTTTTACACATTACAGCAGACAGAATCCCCCTTTTTACACATTACGGCAGACAGCGTCCCCTTTTACACATTACGCAGGAAGGGCATGTTACACCCCCTCCCTACTCTTAGGGTGTAGTGTAGTGTACTGTAGGATAGTGTAGAGTATTGAAGTGTAGTGTAGTGTAGTAAAATGTAGATTAGTGTAGTGTGTAGGCACGTTCTCCCTTCCCTCCAGGTGATACCTGTTATATTTACCTCCTAAACAGCCCCATTTACCCTGATTTAGGAGAGGAGGGGGTTAAACAGAAAGAGACCTTCATTTATTCATTATATGCAGCTTGTACTGCTGTCCCATGCTGCAAGTCATTGGTGGCAGGGTGAGAATAGCCAGCACGGAGGTGACCTGTTGAAAGAAGGACCCGCGCTGCGAGTTACTGCAGTGCTGACAGGCTCCAGCAACTCCGAGTGTCTCCCCACCAGCCCCAGTGTTTACCTGCTCCTGACGAGACGGATGCAGCGGGGAAGCGGCAGCCGCGGAGGAGAATGTCCGTGATGACAGGCGCAGCCCACCCTTAGAGGCGGTCCCGGGTGGTACTTGGAGCGCAGTGACTGGCCTCCCCCTGTGCCTGTTAGGTGCGGAGGCGGAGACCAGGAACTTCGGGGGGGGGGGGGGGGGGAATATGCGGCAACTCGGGGAGTCAAGGTGTATGTAGAAGGTGCGCCCACAGGGCAAATGCGCTGTGGGTAATGCACCTGCACACACCTAGTTAGGGCTACTGCTGTAGGTGGTACTGCAGTGTAATATACATACATGTATTGTGACACTGTAGGCGGTCCTGAATTGTAATATTCATACACTTATTGTGACACTGTAGGTGGTACCCTAATTTCATCCAAGTATTGTGACACTGTAGGTGATACCACAGTTTAATATTCATATGTGTATTGTGACACTGTAGGTGGCACCACAGTGTAATATACATACATGTATTGTGACACTGTAGGCAGTACCGAATTGTAATATTCATACACTTATTGTGACACTGTAGTTGGTACCCTAATTTCATCCAAGTATTGTGATACTGTAGGTAGTACCACAGTTTATTATTCATATACGGATTGTTATACTGTAGGTGATACAACAGTGTAACATTCATACACGTAGTGTGACACTGTAGGTGGTATCACATTGTAATATTCATACACATATTGTGACACTGTAGGTGGAACCGCAGTGTAATATTAATACACGTATTGTGAAGCTGTAAGTCATACCCCATTGCATTCACATAAGCGGTGTGACTCTGCAGTGTCGTTTGTGAACAAAGTTTCCAAAAACATTTTTTTTGTATAAATTGTGGTATGTGCTGTACCCTACTTCGTTCGTTTGTTAATATGGAGGACGATCAATTGAGAGGAGTTCAGAAACCACATACTAGTGCTGCAGCTATTGCCAGCAGGCATGAAAATACAAGTCCGCCACCATCATCTACTAAGGCCGATGCTCAAGTGCATAGAGCAGGCTTTTTCAATCAGTGTGCCGTGGCACACTGGTGTGCCGCGACCAGTTGCAAGGTGTGCCGCGGAGCCAGAGCAGCTTCCTGCACCTTCAGAGTGAACTGTTGGCCCCGGCTCTTCTTAGAGGATCAGTCGTGCTCCGGCCATGACCTATGCCTTGAAAACGATGTGATATCATAGGTCACAGCCGCCGCTTCTCACCACTCAGCCAGCCCACCTGCCTGCATACACATCTTCCAGTTCCCACCTGCATACACAGCTTTCCTTGCCCACCCACATCCACACCTGCCCGGTATTCGCAGAACTCCACTATGAACAGCCCCCGCCACTGAGGGACAGGGTGGAGGACAACTGATAATATTTGTTATTTTATTTCTCCTGTGGGGAACAATAGGATTTATGTGGGGAGAAATGTGATTGATTTATGTGTGGAGCAATAGGATTTATGTGAGGAACAATGTGATTGTTTTTTTCTGTGTAGGCCAATGTATGTGTGTATTATTATTTTTTTACTGTGAGGACTAATGTGTGCGTTTTGTTTTTTTCTGTGTGGAACTGATGGTGTGCCTTGGAAATTTTAAAATATTATTCGGTGTGCCGCGAGTAAAAAAGGTTGAATATCCCTGGCATAGAGGCTTAAGTTAGGACATGTAAAATCAAAGAAGCAAAATAATGTTACAGTGGTAAAGGAAAAAACATCAAAACGAAAGTGAGCTCCAGAGAAACATAAAATTGCCAATATGCCATTCACCACATACCCCAAGAAAGGCTCAGGCCTTGGCCTTTATTTATGGGTGATGGTTATGTAAGTGTCAGTGAGGTATCTTCTTCTGCCTCTCATGACAATGCAAGAATTTTTCACTCAGATTCTAGAAGAGGTGTCAAAAAAACGAAAAACCACTAGGGCAGTAGAATAAACTGTGCATTCAGAAACGTCACACATTCCTGAGGAAAGTTTATGGATGTCCACATTAGCTATGTGTGAGTCTGACATTTGTCACACTGTCCTCATAGAGAAGACTCTTTCATCTCCTTCAACCATTACTGCACCATCTGCACATGTGGGGAACAGTACAAGTAAAGATGGTAATGAAGGCATAATAGAAATTGAGGATTCATGTGTGGAAGTGGAACAGGATGAGGAGTATGTAAACTACTACTATGTGACACTAAGGGCCAGATTCAAATGTCCGTATCCCCCTCCCGCCCCTATCGCACCCACCGGAAGTATTCTAATGTTACTGCCAACGGGCATGCCAAGTTTGATTTATCTTGCTACCCCTGGAGGTAGCGAGCTGAAATGTGCGTAAAGAGGTCTGTTTGGGTACCCAAACGGGTCTCATCATGATCGTGCCCATTAATTTAGTTGGATTTAGGTGCTTTGCGCACCTAAACCCAACTGTACTGGGCACGATCAGCGCGATAATGGGAGCCATTTAAATATCGCCCCTCTATCTCCCATCATTTTAGATGGGAAATAGGAGGTGTGTGAACATATGAATTCCCCCCAATGCATGTTAATGATGTTGTTTGTGTAAGTCAGCCACCACTGGCTGCAGTTCTTGCCCGTGATAAATAGAAAGACCAAAAAAGCCACCTCTTGGGTGTGGGATTATTTTTACCCAAATTCTGACAATGTTTGTGAAGGCATCTGCTCCACTTGTGATGCCAAAGTTAGTAGAGATAGGGACGTTATCCATCTGGGCACCTCTTCCACATCACGCCATTTGTGGCAAGTTAATGAAATGTATTTGACAAGATTAAAATGTATTTAACGCCCTTATCATCAATCTCCACATTAGTGATCGAAGGTAGTCCATTTAAAAATTTGTTTTGTGGGGTCCAAACAAACCAAGTGCTTCAGCCACAAAAGTGTCAGTCCCTTTCACTAAAGTGCTTGGTTTGTTAAACTGTGAATGTCCTTTTTAATATCCCACATAAGGGCAGGTAGGAGGTACCAACAATTCAATCTTGCACTCCTTTTTATTTCTGCACTGCTGTGTGGCAATGTTTCATAGATGTGCTGTAAACTGCTGCTTGTTTGAGCAGCTGCTCTGTCAGTTAGTAACCAGCTAGCTCACTGCAACCTTTGGCCTAAAAAAGATAAAAACAATATTCTGAGCTGTGAGGTTGTCAAAATTGACTGGAAATGACTGGAAATTAATGTTATTGAGGTTAATAATATTGTAGGAACAAAAACATCCCCAAATTATGTAATTTTTAGCTGTTTTTATGATTTTCTGAAAAAAAAAAATACAGATCCACAACCAAAAACAAAACACGCAAGGGCATTTTTGGCAAAACCAAATACAGATACAAAACACAAAGGACATACACTTCCAAAATCAAAACCTATGATGGGGGATAGCACAAAACCCTAATTCTATATGATGCAAACAGAATATAGGCCCTCATTCCGAGTCGTTCGCTCTGTATTTTTCATCGCATCGCAGTGAAATTCCGCTTAGTGCGCATGCGCAATATTCGCACTGCGACTGCGCCAAGTATCTTTGCTATGAAGAAAGTATTTTTACTCACGGCTTTCTCATCGCTCCGGCGAACGTAATGTGATTGACAGGAAATGGGTGTTACTGGGCGGAAACACGGCGTTTTATGGGCGTGTGGCTGAAAACGCTACCGTTTCCGGAAAAAACGCAGGAGTGGCCGGAGAAACAGGGGAGTGGTTGGGCGAACGCTGGGTGTGTTTGTGACGTCAAACCAGGAACGACAAGCACTGAACTGATCGCACAGGCAGAGTAAGTCTGGAGCTACTCTAAAACTGCTAAGTAGTTTGTGCTCGCAATATTGCGAATACATCGGTCGCAATTTTAAGATGCTAAGATACACTCCCAGTAGGCGGCGGCTTAGCGTGTGTAACTCTGCTAAATTCGCCTTGCGACCGATCAACTCGGAATGAGGGCCCTAGTTATGTCTAAGATTTAGTAACAAATTTTAAAACACATTTAAAGGGGTTTAGTATGAAATACCGTAAATCAAAATCCCGATGTCAAAATCCCAACAACAACTGACCAACGGTCAAAATCCCAACAAGGTCAAGATACCGACATTTAAAATACTGACAAGGTCAAAATACCGACATTTAAAATGTCAACAGGTCAAAAAGTCGACACAAGATTTTCCATTTTGGGGTGTATGTCGACATGGGCCGACATGGGCACCGTATAAGTGTACTGTGTCCCCTCACGGCTTCGGGCACAGTGCCTCGCTGTGCTCGGCACACTATTATATTCCCCCTCCAGGTCCACTGGGTTGGTAAACTACAAACAAGTCGGTTTCAATTAAAAAATCATGAAAAACTCATGTTGACTTTTTGATCTGTCAACATTTTAAATGTCAGTATTTTGAAAATGTCATGATTTTGACCTTGTCGGCACACCTCCCAACATGACCCTCTCCAGGAGGGACAGAATGCTCCTGTACTTCCCTCTTAATTTATGATTGCCATCACCTGTGCTTAAACACCTTTCTTATCCCTTAACCTGTTCAAAACAGGTGTCGGCAATCATAAATTAAGAGAAAAGTCCAGAAGCAGAGCATTGTGTCCCTCCTGGAGAGGGTCATGTTGGGAGGTACGCATACCCTCCAACGTGACCCATTCCATTAGGTACAAAATGCTCCGTTCCTGGACTTCCCTGTTAATTTCTTATCGCAATCGCCTGTGAAGAAACGCCTTTCTTCTCATTTAACTAGTTCAACACAGGTGATGGTAATCATAAATTAATAGGGAAGTCCAGGAGCAGAGCATTTTGTACCTAATGGAATCAGAGGCAGAACTCTGGGAGGCAACGGAGTCATCTGCCGCCGGGCTCCTGCTCTGAAGGGGGGCACCTCTCCTCCCATTCTGTGACACCAGTGAATTAAGTTAATTGATAGCTGCTGCTGTCTTTTCAGTGGCCGACTTCCTCACTGGTACCTGCACCTTACAAATCACACCCTCTTTATTATACACATTTTACAAGTGTGACACCCAGGATTAGAAACCACAACCTATTACAGTGGAAGCAGACACCTTACTGATGAAGCTGTTTGCGCCTGTATAGGAAATATGAGAATTTTAACTATATGAAGATACTTCTCTGATAATTACACGTAGCTTCATATAGTTAGCATTCTCATGCTTCCTATACAGGAGCAAATAGGTCCATCAGTAAAGTGTCTGCTGTCACACACACACACACACACACACACACACACACACACACACACACACACACACTTATCTTGATATAGGAAATAGGGGGGCACCAATATTTATCTTGCCTCCGGGCAACTGGGACGAACCTACGCCACTGAATGGAATGGGTCATGTTGGAGGGTCTGAGCTATGCTTGTCGGGATTTTGACTGTCGGTTAATGGTTGTTGGTATTTTGACAGTCGGGATTTTGATTGTAGGTAAATTAATTGCATCCCCATTAAAGATCTATTTTATATACATGTGGTGCTGAATGTGGTTTAACATGTTAAACAAAATCTAAGTATGTACATCTGACTATTTATTTCAAGAATTTATTTCTATATTATGTTACCTATATAGCATCAGCATATTTTGTTGCACTTTACAATTGGCAACAAAACAGTAATAAAACAAGACTGGGTAATAACAGACAGAGGTAAGAAATAGCATTGCCCATGTATAGTGTCCATTTTAGTCCCAGTCGGATAGAATTACATTAGTTTTAAGACTGTCTTGGTTTATTACTGTTGTCAAGTCAATCCATTTTTTCCACTTCAATTAACACCTGGGGTAAATTGAATATGGCCTCACTGATTGAGCAGCAAGAGAAGTTTGGCTTAACTCTGTTAGAAAAACCCTCGCTTAGTTTAGAAAAGTGCCTTTTTCAAACTTGGGCATGCAGCACAGCAGTGACCACACATCAGGATTTCCAGATCATTGGAGCCAGCTCTGTGGGTGCATGGCACCTCAACATTGCATACCTCCCAACATGACCCTCTCCAGGAGGGACAGAATGCTCTGCTCCTGGGCTTCCCTCTTAATTTATGATTGCCACCACCTGTGGTGAAACACCTTTCTTAACATGTTCAAAACAGGTGCCATCAATTAAGAGGAAAGTCCAGTAGCAGAGAACTTTGTCCCATCTGGAGAGAGTCATGTTAGGTGGTATGCATTGTACTATCACTATCTCTGTCTATGCATTGCAATTTTTAGTAGAGATGAGTGGGTTCGGTTCTCCGAGATCCAAACCCCCCCGAACTTCACGTGGTTTACACGGGTCCGAGTCAGCCTCGGTTCTTCCTGCTTGACTCGGTAAACCTGAACGAGGCAAAATGTCATCATCCTGCTGTCGGATTCTCGTGAGATTCGGATTCCATATAAAGAGCCGCGCGTCGCTGCCATTTTCACTTGTGCATTGTCGAGAGGACGTGGCTATGTTCTCTAAGTGGAAAGCTCAATATCAGCTCAATATCAGTGCTCATTATCTGTGCTGCATTGTGGTGATCAGTATACTACAGTACAATAGTCCAGTGCTGTTCTCGCTGCCCAGTTACAGTTCTAGAATACTCATCAGTGCTCATTATCTGTGCTGCATTGTGGTGACCAGTATACTACAGTACAATAGTCCAGTGCTGTTCTCGGTGCCCAGTGTCAGTTCAAGTATCATCATCAGTGCTCATTGTCTTGCTGCTGCATTGTGGTGACCCGGAAATTACAGTACAATAGTCCAGTGCTGTTCTCGCTGCCCAGTGTCAGTTCTAGTATCCTCATCAGTGCTCATTGTCTTGCTGCTGCATTCTGGTGACCAGTATATTACATTACAATAGTCCAGTGCTGTTCTCACTGCCCAGTGTCAGTTCTAGTATAATCATCAGTGCTCATTGTCTTGCTGCTGCATTGTGGTGACCAGTATATTACAGAACATTAGTCCAGTGCTGTTCTTGCTGCCCAGTGTCAGTTCTAGTATCCTCATCAGTGTTCATTATCTGTGCTGCATTGTGGTGACCAGTATATTACAGTACAATAGACCAGCGCTGTTCTCGCTGCCCAGTGTCAGTTCTAGTATCCTCATCAGTGTTCATTATCTGTGCTGCATTGTGGTGACCAGTATACTACAGTACAACAGTCCAGTGCTGTTCTCGCTGCCCAGTGTCAGTTCAAATATCCTCATTAGTGCTCATTGTCTTGATGCTGCATTGTGGTGACCAGTATACTACAGTAAATAGTCCAGTGCTGTTCTCGCTGCCCAGTGTCAGTTCTAGTATCCTCATCAGTGCTCATTATCTGTGCTGCATTGTGGTGACCAGTATATTACAGTACAATAGTCCAGTGCTGTTCTCTCTGCCCAGTGTCAGTTCTAGTATCCTCATCAGTGCTCAATGTCTTGCTGCTGCATTGTGGTGACTAGTATATTACAGTACAATAGTCCAGTGCTGTTCTCGCTGCCCAGTGTCAGTTCTAGTATCCTCATCAGTGCTCATTATCTGTGCTGCATTGTGGTGACCAGTATAATACAGTACAATAGTCCAGTGTTGTTCTCGCTGCCCAGTGTCAGTTCTAGTATCCTCATCAGTGCTCATTATCTGTGCTGCATTGTGGTGACCAGTATATTACAGTACAATAGTCCAGTGCTGTTCTCGCTGCCCAGTGTCAGTTCTAGTATCCATATCAGTGCTTATTATCTGTGCTGCATTGTGGTGACCAGTATACTACAGTACAATAGTCCAGTGCTGTTCTCACTGCCCAGTGTCAGTTCAAGTATCCTCATCAGTGCTCGTTGTCTTGCTGCTCCATTGTGGTGACCAGTATACTACAGTAAATAGTCCAGTGCTGTTCTCGCTGCCCAGTATCAGTTCTAGTATCCTCATCAGTGCTCATTATCTGTGCTGCATTGTGGTGACCAGTATATTGCAGTACAATAGTCCAGTGCTGTTCTCGCTGCCCAGTGTCAGTTCTAGTATCCTCATCAGTGCTCATTGTCTTGGTGCTGTATTGTGTTGACCAGTATATTACAGTACAAAAGTCCAGTGCTGTTCTCGCTGCCCAGTGTCAGTTCTAGTATCCTCATCAGTGCTCATTGTCTTGCTGCTGCATTGTGGTGACCAGTATACTACAGTACAATAGTCCAGTGCTGTTCTCGTTGCCCAGTGTCAGTTCTAGTATCCTCATCAGTGCTCATTATCTGTGCTGCATTGTGGTGACCAGTATACTACAGTACAATAGTCCAGTGCTGGTCTTGCTGCCCAGTGTCAGTTCTAGTATCCTCATCAGTGCTCATTGTCTTGCTGCTGCGTTGTGGTGACCAGTATACTACAGTACAATAGTCCAGTGCTGTTCTCGCTGCCCAGTGTCAGTTCTAGTATCCTCATCAGTGCTCATTATCTGTGCTGCATTGTGGTGACCAGTATACTACAGTACAATAGTCCAGTGCTGGTCTTGCTGCCCAGTGTCAGTTCTAGTATCCTCATCAGTGCTCATTGTCTTGCTGCTGAATTATGGTGACCAGTATACTACAGTACAATAGTCCAGTGCTGTTCTCGCTGGCCAGTGTCAGTTCTAGTCTCCTCATCGGTGCTCATTATCTGTGCTACATTGTGGTGACCAGTATATTACAGTACAATAGTCCAGTGCTGTTCTCGCTGCCCAGTGTCAGTTCTAGTATCCTCATCAGTGCTCATTGTCTTGCTGCTGCATTGTGGTGACCAGTATACTACAGTACAATAGTCCAGTGTTGTTCTCGCTGCCCATTGTCAGTTCTAGTATCATCATCAGTGCTCATTGTCTTGCTGCTGCATTGTGGTGACCAGTATACTACAGTACAATAGTACAGTGCTATTTTCACTGCCCAGTGTCAGTTCTAGTATCCTCATCAGTGCTCATTATCTGTGCTGCATTGTGATGACCAGTATATTACAGTACAATAGTCCAGTGCTGTTCTCGCTGCCCAGTGTCAGTTCTAGTATCCTCATCAGGGCTCATTACCTGTGCTGCATTGTGGTGACCAGTATATTACAGTACAATAGTCCAGTGCTGTTCTCGCTGCCCAGTGTCAGTTCTAGTATCCTCATCAGTGCTCATTGTCTTACTGCTGCATTGTGGTGACCAGTATATTACAGTACAATAGTCCAGTGCTGTTCTCGTTGCCAAGTGTCAGTTCTAGTATCCTCATCAGTGCTCATTATCTGTGCTGCATTGTGGTGACCAGTATACTACAGTACAATAGTCCAGTGCTGGTCTTGCTACCCAGTGTCAGTTCTAGTATCCTCATCAGTGCTCATTGTCTTGCTGCTGCATTGTGGTGACCAGTATACTATAGTACATTACTAAAAGTCCAGTGTCTTGTGCTGCATCTTGCTGCTGTAGGGTGCTGTGGTAGTTTTCTGTCACTGTGCTTAGGTCATAATCATTCCAGCAACAGTGGTATCTAGTATCTATCTAGTGGTATCTAATTCCAGACATTACTGCCGTCCAATTCCAGATATATTACTGGCATATAATTCCACACATTAAAAAATGGAGAACAAAAATTTGGGTGGTAAAATAGGGAAAGATCAAGATCCACTTTCACCGAGTGCTGAAGCAGCTGGCACGAGTCATGGCAGAGATGATGAAATGCCATCAACGTCGTCTGCCAAGGCCGATGCCCAATGTCAAAGTAGAGAGCATGTAAAATCCAAAAAGTAAAAGTTCAGTAAAATGATGACCCAAAAATCTAAATTAAAATTGTCTGAGAAGAAGCGTAAACTTTCCAATATGCCATTTACGACACGGAGTGGCAAGGAAAGGATGAGGCCCTGGCCTATGTTCATGTCTAGTGGTTCAGCTTCACATGAGGATGGAAGCACTCATCCTCCTGCTAGAAAAATGTAAAGAGTTAAGCTGGCAAAAGTACAACAAAGAACTGTGCGTTCCTCTTAATCACAAATCCCCAAGGAGAGTCCAAATGTGTCGGTTGCGATGCCTGACCTTCCCAACACTGGACGGGAAGAGGTGGCTCCTTCCACCATTTGCACGCCCCCTGCAAGTGCTGGAAGGAGCACCCACAGTCCAGTTCCTGATAGTCAAATTGAAGATGTCACTGTTGAAGTACACCAGGATGAGGATATGGGTGTTGATGGCGCTGAGGAGGAAATTGACAAGGAGGATTTTGATGGTGAGGTGGTTTGTTTAAGTCAGGCACCCGGGGAGACACCTGTTGTCCGTGGGATGAATATAGCCATTGACATGCCTGGTCAAAATACAAAAAAAATCACCTCTTCGGTGTGGAATTATTTGAACAGAAATGCGGACAACAGGTGTCAAGCCATGTGTTGCCTTTGTCAAGCTGTAATAAGTAGGGGTAAGGACGTTAACCACCTAGGAACATCCTCCCTTATACTTCACCTGGAGTGCATTCATCAGTAGTCATTGACAAGTTCAAAAACTTTGGGTGGCAGCGGAAGCAGTCCACTGACAACTAAATCCCTTCTTCCTCTTGTACCCAAGCTCCTGCAAACCACCCCACCAACTCCCTCAATGTCAATTTCCTCCTTAGACAGGAAGGCCAATAGACCTGCAGGCCATGTCACTGGCAAGTCTGACTAGTTCTCTCCTAACTGGGATTCCTCCGATGGATCCTTGAGTGGAACGCCTACTGCTGCTGTTGTTACTGCTGGCGCTGTTGTTGTTGCTGCTGGGAGTCGATCGTCATCCCAGAGGGGAAGTCGGAAGACCACTTGTACTACTTCCAGTAAGCAATTGACTGTCCAACAATCCTTTGCGAGCAAGATGAAATATCACAGCAGTCATCCTGTTGCAAAGCAGATAACTCTGGCCTTGACAACTATGTTGGTGTTAGAAGTGCGTTCAGTATCCGCCGTTAGTTCACAGGGACTTAGAGAATTGCTTGAGATAGTGTGTCCCTGGTACCAAACACCATCTAGGTTCCACTTCTCTAGGCAGGCGTTACTGAGAATGTACACAGACGTCAGAAAAAGAGTCACCAGTGTCCTAAAAAATGCAGTTGTACACAATGTCCACTTAACCACGGACATGTGGACAAGTGGAGCAGGGCAGACTAAGGACTATATGACTGTGACAGCCCACTGGGCAGAAGTATTGCCTCCCGCAGCAACAACAGCAGCAGCGGCAACAGTAGCAGCATCTTGCAAACGCCAACTTGTTCCTAGGCAGGCTACGCTTTGTATCACCGCTTTCCATAAGAGGCACACAGCTGACAACCTCTTACGGAAACTCAGGAACATCATCGCAGATTGGCTTACCCCAATTGGACTCTCCTGGGGATTTGTGACATCGGACAACGCAACCAATATTGTGCGTGCATTACATGTGGGCAAATTCCAGCACGTCCCATGTTTTGCACATACAATGAATTTGGTGGTGCAGAATTTTTTAAAAAACGACAGGGGCTTAATGGAGATGCTGTCGGTGGCCCGAAGAATTGTGGGCCACTTTCGGCTTTCAGCCACCGCGTGCCGAAGACTGGAGCACCAGCAAACACTCATAAACATGCCCTGCCATCAGCTGAAGCAAGAGGTTGTAACGAGGTGGAATTCAACCCTCTATATGCTTCAGAGGATGGAGGAGCAGCAAAAGGCCTATACATCTGCCTACGATATAAGCAAAGGAGGGGGAATGCACCTGACTCAAGCGCAGTGGAGAATGATTTCAACGTTGTTCAAGGTTCTCCAAACCATTGAACTTGCCACACGTGAAGTCAGTTCAGACACAGCCAGCCTAAGTCAGGTCATTCCTGTCATCAGGTTTTTGCAGAAGCAGCTGGAGAGATTGAAGTAGGAGCTAAAATGGAGCGATTCCGCTAGGCGTGTGGGGCTTGTGGATGGAGCCCATCATTCGCTTAACCAGGATTCACGGGTGGTCAATCTGTTGAAATCAGAACACTACATTTTGGCCACCGTGCTCGATCCTAAGTTTAAAGCCTACATTGTATCTCTCTTTCCTGCAGATGTTCAAAGACCTGCTGGTGAGACACTTGTCAAGTCAAACGGAACGTGACCCGCCAACAGCTCCTCCTTCATTTTCTCCCGCCACTGGAGCTGCCAGGAAAAGGATAAAATTTCCAAAACCACCCGCTGGCAGTGATGCAGGGCAGTCAGGAGCGAAAACTGACATTTGGTCTGGACTGAATGACCTGCCAACGATTATTGACATGTCGTCTACTGTCACTGCATATGATTCTGTCATCAATGAAAGAATGGTGGCGGATTATATGAGTGACAGCATCACTGTAGGCATGTCAGACAGTCCGCACATATACTGGCAGGAAAAAGAGACAATTTGGAGCTCCTTGCATAAACTGGCTTTATTTTACCTAAGTCGCCCCCCCTCCAGTGTGTACTCCGAAAGAGTGTTTAGTGCAGCCGGTAACCTTGTCAGCGATCGGCGTAGGAGGTTACTTCCAGAAAATGTGGAGAAGATGATGTTCATCAAAATTAATTATACAGGTTGAGTCTCCCTTATCCAAAATGCTTGGGACCAGTGGTATTTTGGATATCGGATTTTTCCGTATTTTGGAATAATTGCATACCATAATGACATATCATGGCGATGGGACCTAAATCTAAGCACAGAATGCATTTATATCACATATACACCTTATACACACAGCCTGAAGGTCATTTTAGCCAATATTTTTTATAACTTTGTGCATTAAACAAAGTGTGTCTACATTCACACAATTCATTTATTTTTCATATACTCCTTATACACACAGCCGGGAGGTCATTTAATACAATATTTTTAATAACTTTATGTATTAAACAAAGTTTGTGTACATTGAGCCATCAAAAAACAAAGGTTTCACTATCTCACTCTCACTCAAAAAAGTCAGTATTTCGGAATATTCCGTATTTCGGAATATTTGGATATGGGATACTCAACCTGTAATAAATTCCTCCGTGGAGACATTTACCAGCAATTGCCTCCAGAAAGTAAACAGGGACCTGTGATGGTGGATTCCAGTGGGGACGAATTAATACTCTGTGAGGAGGAGGAGGATGTACACAGTGAAAGGGGTGAGGAATCGGACTATGAGGATGAGGTGGACATCTTGCCTCTGTAGAGCCAGTTTGTGCAAGGAGAGATTGATTGCTTCTTTTTTGGTGGGGGCCCAAACAAACCAATCATTTCAGCCACAGTCGTGTGGCAGACCCTGTGGCTGAAATGATGGGTTCGTTAAAGTGTGCATGTCCTGTTTATACAACATAAGGGTAGGTGGGAGGGCCCAAGGACAATTCCATCTTACACCTCTTTTTTTTTATTATTTATCTTTGCATAATGTGCTCTTTGGGGCCTTTTTTCTATATATATCTGCCATCCTGTCTGACACTGCAGTGCCACTCCTAGATGGGCCAGGTGTTTGTGCCGCCCACTTGGGTCACTTAGCTTAGTCATCCAGTGTCCTCTGTGCAAATTTTAGGACTAAAAATAATATTGTGAGGTGTGAGGTGTTCAGAATAGACTGGAAATGAGTGGAAATTATGGTTATTGAGGTTAATAATACTATAGGATCAAAATTACCCCCAAATTCTATGATTTAAGCTGTTTTTGAGGGTTTTTAAAAAAAACAAACAAATCCAAAGCGTACCCGAATCCGACAAAAATTCTTAAGGGAGGTTTTGCCAAAATGCGTCCGAATCCAAAACACGACCGCGGAACCGAATCCAAAACCAAAACCCAAAACCCTAAAAATGTCCGGTACACATTTCTAATTTTTAGTCATACTGTATGTTGGGGTAGTACTTGAGCGCCCCAGGTTATTATAAAAAAATGGACTTCTGTGTCTGGATTTAAATGTACAACCCCTTTTCTGCACTTGGGAAAACGGACGGCTATTACTGCTGCAAGATCTCATTGCATCTTATAGTATATGATATTCAATTCTTGATAGTGATAACAGCTGCAAAACCTCAAGCTGCAAATGACAAAGGTGTGCAACAGGGTAGACATACCAGGAGGGGTAAAAAACAAATGATTGATGAGCTGCAGTAAGTACTGTAGGCATGAGGAATGGTCAAGGATTGTGGCAACTACAGTTTAATGCTAATAAATGCAAAATCATGCACTTCGGGCTCAAAAACCCAAAGGCTAAATACAGCATCAAGGGTACGATAATGGAAACTACTGAGGAGGAAAGGGATTTAGGAATCACTATTTCAAGTCACTTAAAGGCAGGTAAGCAAAATACCAAAGCAATGAGAAAGGCAAGTTAGATGCTTGGTTGCACAGGGAGAGGAATCAGGAGCAGGAAAAAATAAGTAATAATGCCATTGTATAGGTCATTGGTACGGCCACATCTGGAATACTGTGTCCAGTTCTGGAGGCCATATCTCCAGAAGGGATTAATACATTAGAGAACATGCAAACAAGGACAACTACATCACAAAACTTTCCCAGAAAGGATAAAAGATCTTAACATGTACAGTATAGTTTGGAGCAGAGAAGGGAAAACAGGGACATGATAAAAACTTTCAAATATACCAAACAAGGTCCAGGAGGGATACATTCTTCAAAGGAAGAGAAGTATTAGAACATGAGGGCATACATTGAGACTGGAGGGAGGAAGGTTCAGTGGAAATTTAAGGAAAAATCTATTCACAGAAAGGTTAGTGGACAAGTGGAATAGCCTCACGTCAGGGGTTGTAGAGGCTAAGACAGTAGAGCAATTTAAACATGCTTGGGACAGGCATATGAATATCCTTACAAAGAACTAAGGATCAAATAGGGTTGAGGTTACCTAAAGGTCTTATCTGCTGTCAAATTTTGTTTCTGTGTTTCTAAATTGTGAGACAGTTACGGCATGTAAGGCGACACTATAGAGCCAATGCTATAATTTCTGCCAATCTCACTCCCCTTCTGTCTATGCCAGTGCCGAATTAAGGGGGAAGGGGAAGCAGTACCCCAGGCCCCCTGTCATAAGGGGCCCCCACCGGCCGGAGCTGTTCTACCCCACTTTCTACCTGGATCAGTCCCTGACCCGTGCTGCTCGAGAGGAGGCTAGGGAGCCACACGCACAGCTGCATGCAGGACATCACACACCGGCTGGCAGAGCGGAATCCTCCCTCCCCGGCATCTGGGAGTCTTTTCTCCGCCCGCTGCACCATAGAGCCTTTACCCCCGACAGCTTCTGTTGCCGGTGGCTGGCTTAGTTGCAGTGGTGCAGCTGGGGGGGTGGCTGCTGGTGGGGAGCACCCCTGTCTTGGGTGCCCTGGGCCCTCCGGGGGCTTAATCCGGCCCTGGTCTATACAAGCCTCTCTCCCCAACATCAACAGATCCTTTATCCTCTATGCAAGTCTATTTCCCATTTCCCTGTCTGTGCCAATCTGTCTCCTCTTCTCTAGTCTGTGCCAACCTCACTCTGGCCTATATGCTAATCTTTCTTCTCATCATTATTACTGAGGGGGGTGGGGGAATATATCAAAGCATTGAGAGAGATAAAGGTAAGGGTGATTCAGACCTGATCGCTGGGCTGCTAACTTTGCTACCCTGCGTTCAGATAGTCGCTGCCTCCAGGGGCAATGTAAATTCGCTGTGCAAGTGTGAGATTCCATGTGTAAGCCAAGCTGCAAAAATCCACAGTGTGCAGTCTGTGAGCAGTTCAGGACTTACTCCTACAGTGCGATGATAACATGCTGATCGGGGCCGGAGCTGACATCAGAAACCCTCCCTGAAAATGCTTGGGCATGCCTGCGTTTTTCCTGACACTCCCAGAAAATGGTCAGTTACTACCCACAAATGGCCTCCTCCTGTCAATCACCTTATGAACGCCCGTGAGATCGGATTTTTTGCACCATCCCGTCACTGACCGGCGATGCCCTTTGTTGTTGTCTGATGCGCGTGCGCATTGTGGCTCATACGCATGCGCAGTTATGTCCTGATCGCCCGCTGTGTGAAAACGCACAGCAGCGATCAGGTATGAATCAGGCCCAAAGTGGAGAGATAAAGTACCAACTCAAGCTCCTGTCATTTTACAGACTTTGGGGCAAATGTATTAACCTGGAGAAGTCATAAGGAAGTGATAAACCAGTGATATGTGCAAGGTGATAAAGGCACCAGCCAATCAGCTCCTAACTGTTAATTTACATATTGGAGCTGATTGGCTGGTTTGTTTATCACCTTGCACATATCACTGGTTTATCACTTCCTTATGCCTTCTCCAGGTTTATACATCAGCCCCATAGTTTGAAAAATAACAGGAGCTGGTAGTTTATATCTCCTATCTCTCACCAACCACACCCCAACCGGTTTCGGTATGAATGGTCGACCATGTTATGGTCGACAGTCATTATGTCGACCACTATTGGTCGACAGTGGCATTGTCAACATTGACAAATGGTCGACACATGAAAGGTCGACACATGAAAAGGTTGACATGAGTTTTTTTACTTTTTTTGGTGTTGTTTTCTGCGTACAGTGATGGGGAACCACAATTAGTGCACCGCGTCCCCTCGCATGGCTCGCTTCGCTCACCATGCTTCGGGTAAGGTGCCTCACTCTGCTACCGCTGCGCTCAGCACAGATTAATGTTCCCAATCGTAGTCCACGTGGATCGTAAAGTATGGAAAAGTTCCCCAAATGAAAAAAATGTGAAAAACTCATGTCGACATTTCCATGTGTCGACATTTCATGTGTCGACCATGTTTCCATGTTGACCATGTCAATGTCGACCAATAGTGGTTGACCTAATGACTGTCGACCATAACATGGTCGACCATCCAAACGGATACCCACCCCAACCCCCTCCACTCTGTATCCCACTTTCCTTTGTGTACTGGTCTCGTTCCATTTGTGCCGCTGCCTCATGTGTACAGTATATCTGCATCTATTTCTCATGTTTCTATTATTATTAATAATTACTATATTACACCAGCATATTACTGTGTACTGTACAATTAGGAACAAAACAGAAATAAAACAAGACAGAGTAATAACAGACAGACAATGAGATAAGAAATAAATAACAAAAACATTTGGGTGTGACAGGTTATGGAAATTTAGAGAAAAACTGCAAGTCAAACTAGCAAAAAAGAGAATGGAAACTCATCAACAAATTTGGAACCCTACCACCACATGGTTTAAAACAAGATTTTACATGAAAGTGATCTTTAGAGTAGAAACTTATGGGGAATCTCTGATTTACTATAGGATCAATTCTTATTTTCTGTCCTCTTTTTTTAGAGTGGAAGAAATGATAATAAAGATGGGATCAGCTCCCTCCAAGGAAGACGAAAATAAGACCTGCACATTATGCACCTGCAGTGGAGATTAGTAACTCTGGGCTTTCTGGATTGCACAGCTGCCAGTGGCAAAACAGAAGTTCAGGTTTTCCAGGTCACCCAGTGACAGCAGAAATTCAGAAGCAGGAGAGGCAGTTAAAAGTCCAATTCACCCAATGCACATGACACTGATACCTATTAGGGGCCTGTGAATAGGATGCAATTTGTAGTGCCAGGGACTGTGGATGTTGGCTGTGCCAGGAGACCATGGCAGATCGATGTTCCCAAAGTAATAAGAGATTGGTGGCGTGTCATGTTGGCATGGCCCATTTTCAGTGGTCACACTTCTCCCGGTATGTGACCATGCCCACTTTGTATTTGTGTGTTGCGGGGGTGCCACTCTTTATCTTGCCCTGTGTGCCAAAGAAATAGGTAGTAGGCTTATACAGAGACACTGTGATGTACTGACCATGACTACTGTGCATATGCCTTTGTTGTGGTAGGTCCTACCACTCAGAGAGGGAATCTGTGTGTTTGTTAGTGCCCAGACAGGCTGGGATTTAGTTTATGTTTAGTTTATTTGTACTGCACAATAAACCTAGCTACCCATAAAACCCATTTTGGATTTTTAAGCTTTCGGCGTGAGAGCAGGTTAATTAGTGCCTGCACCTGTAAGAGGCTGATATTAGCTAAGTCAGGCTTTACTCAGGGTCTCACTACCTGGGGAGATAGGTAGTAAGCTTGTTATTAGAATCTGTGATTTACTGGCTGTAAGTACTGTGCATATGCTTGTGTTTGTGTTAGGGGCATTAGATCCTACCACTCTGAGATTAGGAATCTATTATGTTTAGTTAGTGCCTAGATGGGCTAGGATTTATTTTATGTTTTGTTTTTATGCTTCACAATAAACTAGACATGGCTATATTGCACGAAATCCCTGTACTAGTGTGCTGCTTTCCTGTCTGCTGTATGTTTTGGAGGTGTCCATCTACCCCAGTAGAGGGTAATCCTACTCTGATCTCCTCACAGTTGTTAGATGTTTCTCTTTCACTTTTGGTCCAATTTAAGTCAGGGCTAAGGGGCATATCTATTAACATCATTTTTTATTAAAAAGATGTGGAAAATGGTGTTTTCACACCCTTCTTACATTATTTTAGTATCACTCAAATATATTAAAGGACTTTTGGAGTAGTTTTCGGGAAACCTTTTAATTGTCTTACTTATAATGGGAAATGAAATATGATCGAAATTGCCCCCAAAAAATCTGGAAAAACTCTGCAGTGTGCCCTGTGATAATAACGCCAGCTTCGCCTGGCGTAATCACAGGGCAGCACTGTGATTGCAGCTATCTCTGCCCCCCGGCAGACAAAGCTGTGCGGGACCGGGCTCTGTACAGCTATCTCTGCCCCCCGGCAGACAAAGCTGTGCGGGACCGGGCTCTGGTGATCAGCTCTGTGTGTCAGCTGAACACCTTTAAAAAAAAATATATATATATATTTTCTTAAATTCATACTTACCAGTCCCAAGAGCCGGGGATTGGCGCTCCGGTGAGCGCTGCCAGGCATCAGGTCCTCAATGTGCTGCACTGCGACCCCTTTGCAGTAAAATGACGCGGCAAATCACCAGCTCACTTTACACCTCTGGGGGTCACAGCACAGAAGCAGGATATGGCGCCCGGCAGCTTCCTGGAAGCTGCAGACACCGGCTCCTGGGACTGGTAATATAAATCCCCAGGGGGAGGGCTGTTTGCGGTGCGGGGGTAGTCGTGATGAGGGGGATCCTGACGGCGGTGGTAGCAACGGACGGCGGCCCATGCACAGACAGAGAGGCATCGCAGGGACAGAGCTTTCTCACAAGCTCTGACCCTGCATGTGATAATTGATACACCCATGCGATGTACTTAGTTATCGCATTGCAAGTTTCCCAATATTATCACCTGTCATCTGCATCATCAGATGCGGATGGTGATAAATCGGCCCCTAAGTCTATTATAGTTATTAAATTATAATCTCCATACTTAGAATTTTCACAGTTGCTTTACTAGCCTGCAGCTTATTAAGCCTCCTATCCCGTAAAAAGTAGAGCTACAAACATGAGTTTGTATATTCACTGATTGAGACCCCACCTCAATGCCCAACACCCACTAGGGAGGTGAGCAATAAAAAAACAAAACAAAAAAAACCTAAAACAAACAGATGGTAAGAGGGGAAGATGCCATCACAGATTCACAAATAAATTCTAACATATAGCAGGATTAAGGCTGCTTATAAAAACAATTCCACATTACCTAAAGAATGCAGTTATGTTATTCAAAGCTGTATTCAATGAGACAAATGCATTAGTGTCTGATGGGTACAGTAGTTCCACATAACCAGTGCTTAAAGTGGTCCTAGAGAGGTGGTGGAACTTACCCCCCTCCCCACGGCACCAATGCAACAAAGGTATTGCGCGTGCCGTAGGCGCACGTCTCACAAAAGGGGCATGTTACACAATAGTAATAATTCCCACAGTAGTAGCACCCCATAATACACATAATGCCCACAGCAGTAGTGCCTCTTATACAATGCCCACAGTGGTAGTGCCCCTTATATAGAGCCCATAGTAGTGGTGCCCCTTATGCAATGCCCACAATAGCAGTGCCCCTTATGTCCCCAGGAGTGATGCCCCTTATGAAGTGCCCCCTTTACAATGCCCTCATTAGTAGTGCCCCCAGTAGTAATGCCCCTGTATAATATTGCCCCCAGTAGTAATGTTGCCTGTAGTAATGCCCCCAGTCATTTAGCCCCTGTAGTTATGCCCCTTGTAGTTTAGCCCCCAGTAGTAATGCCTCCAAGTAGTAATGCCTCTGTAGTTATGCCCCCAGTAGTAATGTCCTCCTGTAGTTTGCCCCAGTAGTTAGCCCCCTTGTAGTTTGCCCCAGTAGCTTGCCCATTGTAGTTTGCCCCCAGTAGATGCGCCCCAGTAGTTTGCACCCAGTAGTAATGTCCCCCAGTAGTAATTCCCCCCAGTAGTTTGCCCCCCAGTGATAATGCCCTCCTGTAGTTTGCCCCCAGTAGCTTGCCCCCTTGTAGTCTGCCCCCAGTAGTAATGTCCCCCAGTAGATGCCCCCAGTAGTAATGCCCCCAGTAGTTTGCCCCCAGTAGTTTGCCCCTCAGTAGTTTGCCCCCCAGTAGTAATGCCCTCCTGTAGCTTGCCCCCTTGTAGCTTGCCCCCTTGTAGTTTTCCCCCAGTAGTAATGTCCCCCAGTAGTTTGCCCCCCAGTAGATGCCCCTCAGTAGTTTGCCCCCCCAGTAGTTTACCCCCAGTAATGCCCTCATCCCTCAGGTGTAATGCCCTCAGTAGTTTGCCCCTGTAATAATGCCCCCACTAGTTGTTTGCCCCCAGTAGATGCCCCTCAGTAGTTTGCCCTCCCAGTAGATGCGCCGCTACACAAATGTAAAAAAAAAACCACCACACAAATCACCATACTTACCAAGCCCCGCTTCGTGTCCGGCCGCTGCAGTCCTCTCTGGGCTCCTCGGCACTATGGGAGAAACATCATGACGTCCCTCCCATAGCGCGCACTGACAGAGCCGGAAGCCGGAGCTCAGTACTGAGTGCCTGCCTCCGGCTGCCGCTGTGCAGGGAGACGGGCGCCTGCTGGTAACACAATCTCAGCGGGCGCCCGTCATCTCCCTGCTGCGGCAACGGGGACACAACATGGGGTGAGGTGAGCCAGAGGAGGCGGAACTGCGTTCCGTCTCCAAGTGGAACTGACGGAACGCAGTTCCGCCCCGTTCCGGCTCACTTTAACCCCTGCACATAACCAAAGAATGCAGATATGATATTCAAAGCTGTGCATATTGAGACAAATGTATTAGTGTATTTTGGGAGCAGTAGTTCTCCATTGCCTGTAGATGAGAATAAGAAAATAGGAGTTACATCACAGACTTTGCAAGGGATGCAAAGTACCTATGTGAGTTCAGAATGTATTCATATACAGGCACCTAGATAGTACCTCTGTGACATCACAATGCATTAAGATACAGGCACCTAGATAGTACCTCCGTGACATCATAATGCATTGGGTTCAGTATGAATTACAGGCGTCCGGGATGCTGGCCGTCAGTTTACCGACAGCGCATTCTGGCCACCAGTATGCTGGCAGCGGGGCGAGCACTAGTAAGCCCCTTGCAGGCTCGCTGCACTCACCATGCTGTGGGCACGGTAGCTCGCTGCACTTGCCACAGGTTATATTCTCCCTCTATGGGTGTCGTGGACACTCACAGAGAGAGAATAGTCTATGTCGCCGGTATTCCGGTGATGGCATTTAACCGCTAGTTGGAATTCTGGCGTTGGCATTGTGACCAATGGGATCCTGACTAGCTGTATTTTATCTGCTTCCCAATGCACTCGCATACAAACACTGAGAAGGTACCTCTGTGACATCCCAATGCATTCACATTTAGGCACCTAGATAGTACCTATATGACATTACAATGCATTAAGATACAGGCACCTAGATAATACCTCTGATAGTATCTCTGTGATATCACAGTGTATTTAGATACAGGTACCTAGATATTAACTCTGACAAAACAATGCATCAAGATACTGGCACCTAGATAGAGCCTCTGTGACATCACAATGTATTTATATACAGGTAGCTTGATAGTACCTATGTGACATAACAACATAACAATGCAGTCATATACAGTCACTTATATAGTAACTCTGTGACATCACATTGCATTCATATACAGACACCTAGATAGTACCTCTGTGACATCACAATGCATAAAGATACCGGCACCTAGATTCATATACATTCACCTAGAAGGTACCTCTGTGACATCATAATGCATTAAGAGACAGGCACCTAGATAGTCCCTCTGTGATATCATAATGCAATAAGATACAAGCACCAAGATAGTACCTCTATGACATCACAATGCATTCATATACACTCAGGCACCTAGCTAATACTGTACCTCTGTGACATCACAATACATTAAGATACAGGAACCTAGATAGTAGCTCTGTGACCTCACAATGCATTAAGGTAAAGACAACTAGATATTACCTTTGTGACATCACAATACATTAAGGTACAGGCACCTAAATAGTACCATTGTGACATCACAATGCATTAAGATACAGGATTCTAGTTAGTACTTCTATGACATCACAATGGAAAAAGATACCAGCACCTAGATACAGTAGTACCTCTTTGACATCACTATGCATTAAGAAACAAACACCTAGTTAGTACTTCTGTGACATCACAATGCATTTCTATACAGGCACCTAAATAGTACTTCAGTAACATCCCAATGCTTTCCTATACAGGCACCTAGATAGTACTTCTGTGACATCACAATGCATTTCTATACAGGCACCTAAATAGTACTTCAGTAACATCCCAATGCTTTCCTATACAGGCACCTAGATAGTATTTCTGTGACATCACAATGCATTCCTATACAAGGACATAGTTAGAACTTCTGTGACATCACAATGCATTCCCATACTGGGACCTAGATAGTACTTCTGTGACATCACAATGCATTGATAAAAAGGCTCCTAGATAACACATAGTGACCTCACAATGCATTCATATAAAGGCTCCTAGATAACACATCTGTGACATCACAATGCATTCATATACAGACACAAATGACAACAAAAAATACACAATTATCGACACGAAGAGAGACAATTTTAGTGAAAAGATCTCACATTGGTGTGAAATCTTTATGAATAGAGGCCCCTATGTGACATATTTTCTCCTGTGCATTATCTGTTATTCTGTTCAGTGTCTCTTTGTCCAAATTGTGGCATCATTGTCATTGCCACCCTTGGTTCGAAAGTCTATAAGCAACCCTTTTTGCAACTGGGATAAATTGCCACTTTTATCCATAACAGCAATGAGTAATATGTGTGCAGACAGCCTAGTACACACCTTATACACCCACCATGCCACCTCATGACACGTGATGTACTTCATGGGCTACGCACTCCCTTCGTCAAATGTAGGAGGTGGTCATAATAATGTGACTGTCGACCGTCATAGACATTTAAATTAGAAACACTGTGTAATGATATCTATGTAAGCATAAGATTCCCACATCAATTCCAGCCTCTACTAAACAGACACAGTGGTGTTTCATCCTGTACATTGGGCAGTGTACCAGCTCAGTTTTTGAACCACAGTGCAGGGATCTTTAGCTACACTTATATGATCATACCTCCCAACTGTCCCGATTTTGGAGGGACAGTCCCGTTTTTCATGGTCTGTCCCGCTGTCCCACCCGCGGGTTGCAGTGTCCCGCGGGTGGGGGGGAAGTTGGGAGATCCCTCCCTGTCACTTGCTGCTCTGAGGAGAGCAGTGGTGAATAGATGCTGTGCGCATGCGCACAGTGTCTATTCACGGCAGAGAGGGACAGGGGGCATGACCAGCAGCTCTCACAGCGCTGTTCATGCCCCCATAATGATGAAAATGGGGGTGTGGCTTGTGATCGTGGCACTTGCTGCGAGGCCACACCCTCTTTTTGTTAGGCCACGCCCCAAAAAAAATCAGGCGCGCACCTAAGGCGCGCGATGGTGTCCCTTCTCCACCGATGTCAAAGTTGGGAGGTATGATATGATGTATAGTCAGAAAAGCTATCATGATGTGTGCAATAATTTACCATATAGTAAAAAAAGATTACATAAACTTTATATTATATACAAAGGTCTACACCACAGGTTCTCAAACTCGGTCCTCAGGACCCCACACGGTGCATGTTTTGCAGGTCTCCTCACAGAATCACAAGTGAAATAATTAGCTCCACCTGTGGACCTTTTAAAATGTGTCAGTGAGTAATTAATACACCTGTGCACTTGCTGGGTTACCTGCAAAACATGCACTGTGTGGGGTCCTGAGGACCGAGTTTGAGAACCACTGGTCTACACCATAGGTCTGCAAACTCGGTCCTCATTACGCCACACAGTGCATGTTTTGCAGGTAACCCAGCAGGTACACAGGTGTATTAATAATTACTCACTGACACATTTTAAAAGGTCCACAGGTGGAGCTAATTATTTCACTTGTGATTCTGTGAGGAGACCTGCAAAACATGCACCGTGTGGGGTCCTGAGGACCGAGTTTGAGAACCTGTGGTCTACACCATAGGTCTGCAAACTCGGTCCTCATTACCCCCGCACAATGCATGTTTTGCAGATCTCCTCACAGAATCACAAGTGAAATAATTAACTCCACCTGCGGACCTTTTAAAATGTGTCTGTGAGTAATTAATACACCTGTGCACCTGCTGGGTTACCTGCAAAACATGCACTGTGTGGGGTCCTGAGGTTTGCAGACCTATGGCCTACACAGTGCAGCAAATAGACTTATTCTTGTAATTGCATCTTATTCGCACCGCAGATGCAGGGAAATATCACTCAAAGTCTAACCGCACATGAATTAGTTTTAAATATGTACAACGTCTAAGATGAAGCACAATGGAAATCAGCGTGAAAAAGGCATCTGCATCGTAGCACTTTGTATAGAGATTCAGACTCATTTGACCACAGATGTACAAGCGTCACCAGTAGCGGATCTTGCCACGGGCAAGCAGGACTTTTGCCTGGGGCGCCGCCTTCCGGAGGGCGCAGGGCGCCATCCGGAGGGCACCGCACCAGGGCAATATCCGCTGCTGCTGTGCCCCCCGCTGCCGCTGTGAAGGGAAACTAGACGCGTACGCATCTAGTATCCCTTCGTGGAGAGGTCCTTTACTGTGCGGTGCGCGATGACGTCATCGCGCACCGCACAGCAAAGGTCCTCTCCACGAAGGGAACTAGATGCTACGCGTCTAGTTTCCCTTCGTGGAGAGGACCTTTGCTGTGTGGTGCGTGATGACGTCATCGCGCACCGCACTTCATTTCAGTCTGAACAGGGGGCGTAAATGACCACGCCCCCTGTACGAAGCCACGTCCCCTATTGTCGCCCGGGGCCAGAGCCGGATTAAGGGGTGGGCTCCGGGGATAAGTACCCCAGGCCCCCCAATTTGGAAGGGCCAGCCACAGATCGGATCTCTGTTACAGATCCGATCCGCAGCGCTGAGCTCCCCACAGCTGCTGGCGTCACAGAGCTCTGCTGGGCTGCCGAGAGACAGCTCAGCTGTCCAATGGTACGTCCAGCTCGCTCTCAGGCTCAGCGGGCATCATCCACACAGCCCTGATGATGCCCGACATGATTGGCTAGGTCGATTGCATTGACCACGCCCCCTCCGCCCGCGGACCCCGGAAGCAGCATCTGACACAGCGCGAAACAGGCACCTGCTCCCTACGGAACCCTTCGTTCTGCCAGCTCCTGCGTCCTCCGCTCCACCTGCAAGCAGCCTCAGACTGGGGCTATCCTTACCTGTGACTCTTCTGGCATAGCGTCAGACTGTCCTCCCTCTCTCCCACCTGACTGCGGACTTTCTCTTCCCGCCTCTGCCGCTGTATCATTGTAAGTACTTACCTGACCCTGGGGGGGGGGGGGGGTTGGTGGGTGGGTGACAGGGGAATCCTCAGTCTCAGTGCTGGTGCTGCCTCCCTTTTCATTTAATCCTGGGACTTGTGGCACCACAAACCTGGAACTTGCTGTCACTTGTACCCCATGAACCTCACTTTATGAGCCTGGCCTGGACATTCTGTCCCTGACCCCAAGTATCTCCAAGTTCTCATAATAGCACCCCAGTGGCACCTTTGGAGTACCCCCAGGACATGGGGTCTGCACTTTATTTCTACAACATTCTTCCCTTGTCAAAGGGGCAAGTGAGCTCTGAAACGCTATCTTCAAAAGAAATGTCTCCTGAGTGCCGCAGTTTATTTCCTAGGATTGTGTGTGTGTGTGTGTGTATATATAATATATATATATATATATATATATATATATATACAGTGTGTGTGTATATAAAGTTGTAAAAAACTGTCACTGAATTCCCCACTGTTAGTAATATTATGTTTTTCATTTTAGACCTGAGGGCCCCCCTGCCTTAAGTACCCCAGGCCCCCCGAAGTCTTAATCCAGCTCTGCCCGGGGCGCACAGTGCCCAAGAACCGGCCCTGAGCGTCACATATCAAGTTAATAAGTGCAGTCTCCATTGCAACTAAAATACGCTTTTCAAAAAAGGCGTGAAACAGACATTTGACACAAACAGAGTCGTACGGGACCTGACATGCCGAGAAGTGCTGTTTGGTGCAACTGCAGCAATAGTGTATGAGGACACATCTGTATTTGCAATCTGAAAACATTGCTAAAAGCAAACTTAATAACTTTTTATGTGAACTTCACTAATTTTGGCTTTAACTGTGTGTTTAATCTCATTTTCTATAGTATAACCGAATTAGCCATACGGTTGGTGGTTTGCTGTCCTCACACTGTGCTGCAATGATTGATAAGTGAATCTGGCTCTGATATTTTTCTTTCAATAGGATTTTGCAAACCCAGCGGCTCTGCCATCAGCCGCTATTTTCCTGAGCAGAGCTCATGCTGTTCCATTAAATGTAGCAGGTAGTTATTTTCTCAGGGGGATAGAAGCCCTCCATGCCGTTAACACTGTAGACCAAGGAATCTGCATTTTTGGGTTAGCAATTGCTTGCTGCTATTTTGCAAATGAGCTACTTAGCTGATGCCCTTTAGGGCAATTTCTGTTGGCAATGTGATTTGTGAGAAACCTGTAAAATGTATTGTAGGAAATCAAGAAACTTCATGAATATTGCAATATATAAAAGTGCACTGTATAGATAAATATTTCTCAATGCAAGATAGGTGAAAGTATTAATCAAATACATCAAAGTACTGTATACTCTATAAAGAAAAGAAGAAAAATTAACACAATCAAGTTACAATTGACTGGGTCAGTAACTTCAGTGAATATTTATCTGTTTTTTTTATAACTGTTTATTTTCATTTAAAATGGTTCACACAGAATGAATATATCAAGAGTTTTAACAAGGTACAGGAGGAAAACATTCTTCAAAGGAAGAGAAGCATTAGAACACAAGGGCATGTGCTGATACCTCAGCGAGGTTGAGGGTAAATTTAAGGAAAAAAATACTTCAGAGAAAGGGTAATGGATAGGGGCCAGGGGCAGATTGGGATGGAAAACCAGCCGGGGAAATTTTTGAAACCAGCCCTACTGGGGGTGTGGTCTGATGAGGGGGTGGCGTCTATTGGGTGGTGTGTGATCCCTCCTCATAGGGCCTGTTTGTATGCAATTGCATCCTTCCTTGTGTCTTTTGCTGCAGTTGTGATCGAGACCAGGGGTGACTTGGGAACTAAAATGGCCCGGTAAAATTTTGTAGAAGTGGCCTGACATGGGCAACACAAGAGATATCACAACACAGGCTCACAGACAAGTCAACCTACCAGGAATTTTCCTGGTGAGCCCTATGGCCAATCCGCCCCTGATAGGGGCAATAGCCTCCCCATCAAAGGTGGTACAGACTATGACAGTAAAGCAATTTAAACATGCTTGGGATAGAATATGAATATCCTTACAAACAAGAAACAAACAGAGTTGTGGTTACCTAAAGCTTAAAAGAAAAGGGCAGGCTAGATGGACCAAGTGGTTCTTATCTGCTATCAAAATCTGTTTCTATATGTAAAATACTGTACCAAAAAGAGCATGATAAGATATCAGAGCAGTTATTAGATTCAATCAGTAAAGTGTGGGGAACAACAAAGGATGGAGATGGATGAGCTTGGGCTATAGGTTCATCTGTACATTAAATGGTGGTTATAGGTGATGCAAAGTACTGTGGGTCTGACTCTGAGTTGGATACAAAGTCACAGGAAGCTGCGGAGGTACTATATTTAATATATTTATCTGTATGGTTTCAAGAGGGAAGCCACACTGCCCACTGATTTATTATTCACAGCTGCAACAATCTGTTGGAGGAGAGCACTCTGAGCATTCTCCTCTGAGACACTGGACCCCATACTGCTGGAGCTGCATCATCGTGACTTCCGACCCGGAATACATGTGCTATTGCACCTGTGCGGCAGGCCATCACTGTGTTATTGCAGCAGTGTGTCTCACTATACAGCACACCACCTGTATTAAACCACCACGAGCTTCTGGCTGGATCTGATGGACTTCCTACAGTATGTACATTCAGTAGCGGATCTTGCCACGGGCAAGCAGGACTTTTGCCCGGGGCGCCGCCTTCCGGAGGGCGCTGGCGCCATCCGGAGGGTGCCGCACTATGGCAAGATCCGCCACTGCTGCCCGCTGTGTCCCCCGTCCGCTGTGTCCCCCGTCCGCCTCCGCTGCCCGCTGTGTCCCTGTGAAGGGAACTAGACGCGTAGCGTCTAGTTTCCCTTCGTGGAGAGTACCTTTGCTGAGCGGAGCGCGATGACATCATCGCGCACCGCTCAGCAAGGTCCTCTCCACGAAGGGAACTAGACGCTACGCGTCTAGTTTCCCTTCGTGGAGAGGACCTTTTGCTGTGCGGTGCGCGATGACGTCATCGCGCACCGCTCAGCATACAAGCGGCGCTACTAATGTACAGGGGGCGTAACTGACCACGCCCCCTGTATTAAGCCACGCCCCGTTTCCTGCCCGGGGCGCAGAGCGGGCTTGAACCGGCCCTGTGTACATTGTATGCCTACTGCATTAATGATGATATGATTTAGCAACCTGCTCTACCTCCTTAATAACCCTGGTTCTGCCAATACAGTAATCATTAGTTCTGACACTTGCACAGGCCTACAACGTTGCAGCCCAGAAATGACCCTTTCGTGGATGAGAGAACTGGGCAAGATTAGTCTGACTCAGATTTGGCCAGGAGAAAAACAACAATGCGGAAATTTGCTTATGCTCATGTACGATGATGTCACCTGAATTTCCTGTGATCAGAAACATGATGGCGGTGCACCTCCCTACGCAGCCAGGCAACCTGGTCAACCTCTATTTGAGGTTTTTGCAATGCGATAGCAAGTGAATTGCAATTGCATTGCTGAGTGGCACCACACATGCTGGACGACCTTGGTCTGTGCTAGGGCGTTCCCAGCATGTGATTTTAGTGGTTGTAGTTTTAGCTAAAATGTGTGCATTATTGGCCCAAAATTTCCCAAGTTCCATCTGGAAATGATCATTGTTTATTATTATAGAAACAAGTAGCATACTTTCCGACTAGGTTAGCCCCCTCTTGCGGGAGGGGGCAGCCCGGTCGGCGCATAGGGGGAGTGGCTGGCATGGAAATGGAATGTCTGAGGCTTGGTGGCACAATTGCGTCAGTGTGGCCCACCCCCCATTCTGCAGTGACAAAGAAAACAGTGTGCGGGGAGGCTACAATGACACAATTCACTTCAAATCACGTCATGAGGTCCCCTTGCCCCACCCACTTGTAGTCTACTAGGGGTGGGGGGGGGGCTGTAGGAGTATGCGGGAGCCTTGCCTGCTCTTCTGGGGGTCCGGGAGCACCACCCAATTTTCGAGAACCTCCCAGCCATTCCAGGAAGGTAGGCAAGTATGCAGTAGGCACATTTTAAAGGTAAACTTTGTTGGTCAGTGTCACGATTATCAGGGCACCCTCAGGTTCTTTGCTTGCATTAACTAACACAGAGTATACAGTACCTGGAGTTAGCCAGCATAGACTAGAAATTTCACCAGGCTACTTCACAGCTTATATATTCACGCCCAGCAAATATCTGAATAAAGAAGTCATATGTTTATTTCACATAGAGCCTAATTCAGACCTGATCGTTGCAGCAAATTTGTTAGCAGATTTGTTAGCTGCCGCACCATTTTTCCGGAGTCCTGCGCATGAGCTGTAGACTCTGGCACTGTGACAAAACATAGGGCGATCGGGCACAGGTCACAGAATGCAATAATGTGTATAAAAGAAAAGCCCAAAGTCGGACAATTACCCTTAGTAACGGGAGCGAGAAAATATCCACGATTTTCTCCTATTATATGCTGTCCTCGTTGGTGGTGCGCCCAGAGCCAGCAAGTACATAGACTAACAATGGGAGAAAAAGAAGGCTCTTGTGTGGGCGCACTCTCTACAGGAAAAGAGTTCCTATATTATATATCAAAGAATGTTTAAAACATAACTTTTATTGGTAATAATATAAACATGATTACCCATTCTAAATGATCCATAGAGAAATAAATAAAGAATTGAAATTTTTTTAAAATGTTCTGGTCTCTTTATTCCAAAGAGTGATTGGACAGGTTGTAGACACTGAATTGTCATACCCCCATTTCCCCTGACCAGTACAGATTTCTGTATTAATCGGACCGAGGAGTGGTCAAAGCATTATTATGAAAATATCCAACTAGGATCACTTATGTTAAGTTGATATGTTGCTAATCAATGGTCACCAGACTTTAACACATGAATTGTTGCCAGATGCCACAATTGTAGGTAGATAAAACACACATTGTGCTGCACTGAACATACACTGAGTAAAAAGGATGGGAAGATGTAGAATAGATATAGTGGTGATACTGCTGTTGACGTGTCTTCTCACACAGAGAGGAAGCAAATTCCGGCTCTACAACACCAGGTATTCACAGGCAGTCTCCTTTCCTGGTACTAACCCGGCCCAATGCTGTTTAGCTTCCAAGATCGGACGAGATCGGGCGATGGCAGCGTGGTATGATAGTAGAGGATAGTATGATCAGTACGCCAATGAGAGTGCACCTATATAGGAAATAATTAAGTAAGAAATGATAGGAAGAATAGAAAAGAGAAGGGAAAATATAGGTAGGGTAAGCAAAAATAGGTGGATCTGCTTTCCATGTTAGGCACGGTTCAACAGTACCCACGTTCGTGGTTCCGTGCTCTGTGGATCGTGGATGAGAGTCCACGAGACAGGTGAAGGAGTGAATTGGTATAAATTAGTATTCTAGAGTAAAGTGGGTTGTGGACCACAATTAGAGATTGTTTAAATTAATGACACAGAGTATCGCTGTGGATAAAACTGTCTAACAAAATGATCGCCACAGTAAACAGATAAAAAGAACAGCCTGCCTGCAAATAATGTCACTAGGATCTTTCTCAGGTGTATCAGTTATCACAGAGTATAGTGCTAGGTGGCAGCATTAATGTAATCGCAGAAAAGAATGAATGAACAAATGCATGTATGTTACATACACAATAAATCTTCTAGGCAAAAGATACAGTAACAATATTTACATGCCGACAAATCCACGATCAGTGCAGATCAATTGCTAAAAATAAAACAGTATGACACAAATTCATAATCCTGAATAGGAAGAAAGAACAGCTTGTCTGTGATTTGGAGAGGACCTGACAGACGATATCTGTCCGGTCTGGATACACAGACAGTATTATTACACTCAGACACACTTTAGTGCATCTGTATGAATTGCCTATCAGAGCTTATCATTATTTTTTCTATGTGAGGCTTGTCCTCTGATACGGGCTGTAATTCCATCTTCCAACAGAGGCCAGCACATTACTATCTCCTATATCATTTATTTGTATGATTATTTGAATATTATTATTTTTTGTGGTACCGGACAGATATCGTCTATCAGGTCCTCTCCAAATCACAGACAAGCTGTTCTATTTATCTGTTTACTGTGGCGATCATTTTGTTTTATCCACAGCGATACTCTGTGTCATTAATTGAAACAATCTCTATTTGTGGTCCACAACCCACTTTACTCTAGAATACTAATTTATACCAATTCACTCCTTCACCTGTCTCGTGGACTCTCATCCACGATCCATGGAGCATGGAACCACGAACATGGGTACTGTTGAACCGTGCCTAACGTGGAAAACAGATCCATGTATTTTTGCTTACCTACCTATATTTTCCCTTCTCTTTTCTTTTCTTCCTATCATTTCTTACTGAATTATTTCCTATATAGGTGCACTCTCATTGGCGTACTGATCATACTATCCTCTACTATCATACCATGCTGCCATCGCCCGATCTTGTCTGATCTTGGAAGCTAAACAGAGTTGGGCCGGGTTAGTACCAGGAAAGGAGACTGCCTGTGAATACCTGGTGTTGTAGAGACGGAATTTGCTTCCTCTCTGCGTGAGAAGACACGTCAACAGCAGTATCAACACTATATCTATTCTACATCTTCCCATCCTTTTTACTCAGTGTATGTTCAGTGCAGCCCAATGTGTGTTTTATCTACCTACAATTGTGGCATCTGTCAACAATTCAGGTGTTAAAGTCTGGTGACCATTGATTAGCAACATATCAACTTAACATAAGTGATCCTAGTTGGATATTTTCATAATAATGCTTTGACCACTCCTCGGTCCGATTAATACAGAAATCTGTACTGGTCAGGGGAAATGGGGGTATGACAATTCAGTGTCTACAACCTTTCCAATCACTCTTTGGAATAAAGAGACCAGAACACTTTAACATTTTTTCAATTCTTTATTTATTTCTCTATGGATCATTTGGAATGGGTAATCATGTTTATATTATTACCAATAAAAGTTATGTTTTAAACATTCTTTGATATATAATATAGGAACTCTTTTCCTGTACAGAGAGCGCCCACACAAGAGCCTTCTTTTTCTCCCATTGTTAGTCTATGTACTTCCTGGCTCTGGGCGCACCACCAACGAGGACAGCACATAATAGGAGAAAATCGTGGATATTTTCTCGCTCCCGTTACTAAGGGTAATTAATTGTCCGACTTTGGTCTTTTCTTTTATACACATTATTGCATTCTGTGACCTGTGCCCGATCGCCCTATGTTTTGTCATAAGTACTCTATACTGTTGTAAAGACAGTCTTTGATTGCTTGGCACGGTCCCCATTTGCTCTTTGTATCTACCTACTCTATTTCCTTTTATTACCCATAGATCCTTTTAGCAGTTTCTTTTCAGATTTCAGGTTATCTCTTACCCTAACATTATTCAAGTGCAATTCGTCATTAGATCGTGGATTTGTCGGCATGTAAATATTGTTACTGTATCTCTTGCCTAGAAGATTTATTGTGTATGTAACATACATGCATTTGTTCATTCATTCTTTTCTGCAATGACATTAATGCCGCCGCCTAGCACTATACTCTGTGATAACTGATACACCTGAAAAAGATCCTAGTGACATTATTTGCGGGCAGGCTGTTCTTTTTATCTGTTTACTGTGGCGATCATTTTGTTAGACAGTTTTATCCACAGCGATACTCTGTGTCATTAATTTAAACAATCTCTAATTGTGGTCCACAACCCACTATACTCTAGAATTCTAATTTATACCAATTCACTCCTTCACCTGTCTCGTGGACTCTCATCCACGATCCACGGAGCACGGAACCACAAATGTGGGTACTGTTGAACCGTGCCTAATGTGGAAAGCAGATCCACCTATTTTTGCTTACCTACCTATATTTTCCCTTCTCTTTTCTATTCTTCCTATCATTTCTTACTTAATTATTTCCTATATAGGTGCACTCTCATTGGCGTACTGATCATACTATCCTCTACTATCATACCACGCTGCCATCGCCCGATCTCGTCCGATCTTGGAAGCTAAACAGCGTTGGGCCGGGTTAGTACCAGGAAAGGAGACTGCCTGTGAATACCTGGTGTTGTAGAGCCGGAATTTGCTTCCTCTCTGTGTGAGAAGACACGCCAACAGCAGTATCACCACTATATCTATTCTACATCTTCCCATCCTTTTTACTCAGTGTATGTTCAGTGCAGCCCAATGTGTGTTTTATCTACCTACAATTGTGGCATCTGTCAACAATTCAGGTGTTAAAGTCTGGTGACCATTGATTAGCAACATATCAACTTAACATAAGTGATCCTAGTTGGATATTTTCATAATAATGCTTTGACCACTCCTCGGTCCGATTAATACAGAAATCTGTACTGGTCAGGGGAAATGGGGGTATGACAATTCAGTATCTATAACCTTTCCAAACACTCTTTGGAATAAAGAGACCAGAACATTTTAACATTTTTTAAATTCTTTATTTATTTCTCTATGGATCATTTAGAATGGGTAATCATGTTTATATTATTACCAATAAAAGTTATGTTTTAAACATTCTTTGATATATAATATAGGAACTCTTTTCCTGTAGACAGTGCGCCCACACAAGAGCCTTCTTTTTCTCCCATTGTTAGTCCATGTACTTCCTGGCTCTGGGCACACCACCAACGAGGACAGCATATAATAGGAGAAAATCGTGGATATTTTCTTGCTCCCATTACTAAGGGTAATTAATTGTCCGACTTTGGTCTTTTCTTTTATACACATTATTGCATTCTGTGACCTGTGCCCGATCGCCCTATGTTTTGTCATAAGTACTCTATACTGTTGTAAAGACAGTCTCTGATTGCTTGGCACGGTCCCCATTTGCTCTTTTTATCTACCTAACCTATTTCCTTTTTTTACCCATAGATAATTTTAGCAGTTTCTTTTCAGATTTCAGGTTATCTCTTACCCTAACATTATCCAAGTGCAATTCGTCATTTGATATGATGACATTCTCTCTCAAGACGGAGCTATTGAAACGCCAAAACTTGGAGAATTTTGGGGATCCCTTTTCTGAGACCTACGAACAATCCTCTTCCAACGCAGATTGGAGGACCACCTTCTCCAGATTACAAAAAAGCCCACAGAGAGGACACGCCTATCTTGGGATGTTACGACGTTAGAAAATTATATTAAACACAAGATTGTACCCCGGGGTCTGAGACCCAAAGTATTTCCTTCATTTCCACTTGCAACTGAAAACTTGAAGACCGAATGGGAGGCAGCACTTCTCAGGTGCTCTCATGAATTATTACATCTCTTGGTGAAACATAACACTTTACTTATAGATCAGGTCGAAAAAGAAATAGACGAAATTGGCAAAAATTTGGAGACTTGGGAAAGGGATCTATCCTTTCAGACAATTTTTGAGAAACACAAAAAAGAAATTGTTCAGTATGAACAAGCAATAGTGGACCGTAAACGCAACAAATTCATTATGGATAAACGCGACTTCGCACGAGGTGACATCTTTAGGTGGAATCCTATACTCCCCAATAGGAATAGAAAACAGAGGGAAGACCCAACCCTCTCGGAATTTGCGTCCTCCAACAGTGGAGATTCGGCCAGTGAAACCTTTGAAAATACCTAATACAACCAGGCAGAAGTTGAAGATTTTTCCCTACGTTTTTTAGGCCAAGGCTCAAGGCCAAGAGGCCGTATCAGAAATAATGGAAAACCAGGAGAGGTGGAAAGAAGAAATGACAGACGCAATCCAGATTGGGACATACCAAGGACCGCCCGATATCCAGCTCGGCAGAGGAAGATGGTGCATTAGACCTTAACAATCCATCCAAATTACAGGTCATCAACTTATCTGACAGGTCTCTCTCCACCGATCATATGGAAGTACTTGCAAAGGGACTTTCCTTTTCTCCATCCAGATCCTTTAACAGATTTTCGTGGGAAAAGGATCTGAGGCTCTTTGGGAGGAAGCTTCTTCTCAAAAAATTCTTTGCCAGGCAACAACACAGACTGGCAGAGAGTCCGTGCAGCTCAGAACTGTCCACAGATGATCTCCATACTATTCAGGAATTAGAAGAACTTCAAATGGAATCCAATATGGATGGAACAATCACCCACAGACCGAAATGTAAACCCAAATCTTCATTTTTCCTCCTGATAACACCAGCCCAGAGGTCAGGTTTTTTTTGAACTGGGTGTCTAAAGAATTTGACAATATCTACGTTCAAACTAGAAATGGCCTTCACCACTCTTCCAAAAATCTCAAATTCAAAGAAAGAAAAGCCCTGCAAGAAATGGGAACCTGGCATGATATAATCATAAAACCATCCGACAAAGGTGGCAATATTGTACTTTGGCCTCGAGAATTGTACATTACCGAAGCACATCGACAATTATACAATCTTTCATGTTGCAAGAAACTTCTCAGTGATCCCACCCCCCGATTTCTGAATGCCTACAACATCTTATTATGAGAGGCTGCTACCCAAGGCACTATCACAAAACAAGAATTACAATATCTTACTGTCCAGAATCCTAAAACACCAACTTTCTATCTTTTGCCCAAAATTCATAAAAATGGCCATCAGCCACCTGGCAGACCAATAATGGCAGGCAATGGCAGGCTTTTGGAGCAACCTAGTCGATTTCTGGACCTACATTTATGCAAATTTGTTCTTGATTTACCCTCCTACTTGCAAGACACATCTGATTTATTACGTAAAATCCATGATATACACTTTGCGAAAGATTTTCTACTAGTGACTCTAGATGTGGAGGCACTTTACACTAGTATCAATCACCATCATGGCCTCACAGCAGTCAAATATTATCTGGACCAAGGAGGAGAAAAGGACTTTTCAGACTTTCTTCTAAAATTACTTCACTTTGTTCTTTCCAAAAACTATTTTGTCTTTCAAGATCAATTTTTCTTGCAAGTAAGGGGAACCGCAATGGGCGCTGCTTGCGCACCCACTTATGCAAACCTCTTTTTGGGGTGGTGGGAGCACCTCTATGTCTTCAATACTATCAATGAGATGTATACTACGCACGTGACATTGTCCCTAAGATATATTGACGACATATTCATTATTTGGAACGGAGAAAGAGGTCTCCTTATGGACTTTATCAAACTCCTTAACACCAATGACCTCAATATCACATTGACTCATACCATCAGTTCAGAGACGGTCCCCTTTCTTGATCTCAATATTTACAAATCCGATACAGGCTTCCTGGAAACAGAATTATACCGCAAGGAGACTGCAACCAATAGTCTCCTTTTTCAAACCAGCTCACACTTTCCTCCAACTATTGAAAATATCCCCAAAAGGGAGTACCTCAGGCTGAGGCGTAACTGCTCGGAGGATCAAGTCTTTAAAATTAAGAGCAGAGAACTTACCAATCGCCTCCTAGCCAGAGGCTATAGCAAACGCTCACTTAAACGAGCATACTCGGCCACTGCAGCAGTCAAGAGGGAGAGCCTAATTTTTGGGAAGAAGAAAGAGGACACCAAGCCAGATGACACCCTAAGATTTATAGGGACTTTCTGCCCGGAATGGAGAATGCTGAAAAATGTTATAACCAAACACCTTCCCATTTTACAGCTGGATCCAGATTTATCCCCTTTTTTGAACTCTCCATTACAGATAAATTGGCGTCGATCCAAGAATATAAAAGACCAACTAGTGAGCAGCCATTTTGTTATATCCACTCCCAAAAAACCATCTATCTCTGGCTCCTTTCCGTGCAGTCAATGCAAATCATGCCCACAGATATTACAAACTAATACTGTCATAGACAGATATGGGCAAACAATAACACTACAACACTTCTTTAATTGTAATACTCAAGCAGTGATTTACTGCATAACTTGTGGGTGCAATCTCAAGTACATTGGCATGACCACACGTAAATTAAAAGAAAGGGTCCTGGAACATTTGGGAAACATTCGCAATGCAGCAAAAGATCTAGCACGCATGAAACTGCTTACCTCGGTTGCTAGGCACTTTCATTTTTATCATAAAGGATCCATCAAAGAATTTAAGGCCTTTGGCTTGGACCGCGTTCATTTGGGAATACGAGGGGGAGACATCACCAAGGAACTCTATAAGAAAGAGAGAGAGTGGATCTTTCACCTCAACAGTCTTAAGCCCTCTGGCCTGAGTGAAAATATCAATTATGCGGTTTTCCTGTGAGTCATCAGTTCTTCATTCTCACACATACTTCTCGCATAGTGTATAGTGATTGTCTTTTTATATCATAATTTCCCCCCCCCTAACAATTTCCTCCCCTTTTTTTCACTTAATCACACTTTCGCCTCACTTCACCCCACAATTAACTTGCCTCCAATGCATCCTACAGTGTTTTTTACCTAGGTATGCCCCACAATGTAATCCAAGCGATTGTCTTTTTATATCATAATTTCCCCCCCAACAATTTCCTCCCCCCAACACTTCATTTAATTTCACGTACCCACACCTACACCCCCTCATACCCTCATATCCACGATGCAATCAGTTATTACATTTCCTCATTCACTTTCTCTCACACCTATCCCTTTTAATTTATGATTTATGCCTCTTGCACATTCTTCAATAAGATATCCCCTGCCTATTTCCTCCCTTTTCTTTCAGTTTACCGGTACCAACTTCATTAACTATTCCTGGTTAATCCGCTCTTACTTTTAGTCCATACCACCAGGCTACAAATAATTTTCACCCATTAGTCCTATCTATTAAGCAAACATTCATGTGTTATTCTTTCATTTTATTTTTATTTTTATTTGTATATTTATTTTCATTTTATTTTTATTTTTTATTCTTATACACTTTGCATTTAAATTCATTGACTAATGACAAATTATTTCTCTCAATTTCATTATTTCCCGCACGTTACCACACTCCCATCATCTTATTAGTTATCTGTCATTTACCTCATTTGGCATATTCCCTATTTACCTTCACAGCTCATTTTTTCCCTTTCCTCAACAGTTTTTCACAGTCACTTATTCCAGTTTCTTCATCTTCCTACAGTTACTGTTTACCCTCATTAACATTTCCATATATATCCTCCTTGTTCCAGTCTCACCTACACCTTAATGTCAGGACCTTATACCTCAGTCTTCCTATTTTAACTATAAATCTTCCCATTTTTCTAGGTTCAGCCAGCATTCCCCTCCTTCTCTTTCTACTAACATATCTCATTATTAGTCTGTTTCTAATTTACATAATTTCTGTGAGTTTCTGAATGATTTATATCCAAACATGGAAGGTGCTCGTTTTTGCATCTTTATTACTAAAATTTTTTTGGGCATCCCCGCCTGCCCATACTTCAAATTATCCTGGACCACCTCATCCCCTAGTTATAATGGCGCTCCGGGCCTCGCACGACATCCCAAAACATGCCCACATCTCCATTCACTCAATTCCTTTTTCAATATGGCGTCCCAGGCCTCGTCAGCTATAGGCTGACATGCGCAATATCTATTGAACCTCCCCTGGAGTGACGGTGGGCGTGACCGCTGACGCAGCGCCGCCACCCGCCGCACTCGCTCTGTGTCTATTGGTTTGACGCACTAAGGTAACTGCTTTAAAAATCCGTCCCCCTGTCTACACCTCTGAACCCGGAAGTGAACAAGCCCTAACAGGCGAAACGCGTCTTCCATACGGGGGTCCGCACATGGAGTGACTTCATGGCACTAGTTCTCTGCACCTGACTATGCACTGATCCGTTCCTCTGCCCTCTGATCTGGAGTTCCGTAAGCCCCTACTGTTCTGTGGATACACAGACAGTATTATTACACTCAGACACACTTTAGTGCATCTGTATGAATTGCCTATCAGAGCTTATCATTATTTTTTCTATGTGAGGCTTGTCGTCTGATATGGCCTGTAATTCCAGCTACCAACAGAGGCCAGCACATTACTATCTCCTATATCATTACTTGTATGATTTTTTTTTTTTTTTGTGATACCGGACAAATATTGTCTGTCAGGTCCTCTCCAAATCACAGACAAGCTGTTCTTTCTTCCTATTCAGGATTATGAATTTGTGTCATACTGTTTTATTTTTAGCAATTGATCTGCACTGATCGTGGATTTGTCGGCATGTAAATATTGTTACTGTATCTTTTGCCTAGAAGATTTATTGTGTATGTAACATACATGCATTTGTTCATTCATTCTTTTCTGCGATGACATTAATGCCGCCGCCTAGCACTATACTCTGTGATAACTGATACACCTGAGAAAAATCCTAGTGACATTATTTGCGGGCAGGCTGTTCTTTTTATCTGTTTACTGTGGCGATCATTTTGTTAGACAGTTTTATCCACAGCGATACTCTGTGTCATTAATTTAAACAATCTCTAATTGTGGTCCACAACCCACTTTACTCTAGAATACTAATTTATACCAATTCACTCCTTCACCTGTCTCGTGGACTCTCATCCACGATCCACGGAGCACGGAACCACGAACGTGGGTACTGTTGAACCGTGCCTAATGTGGAAAGCAGATAAACCTATTTTTGCTTACCCTACCTATATTTTCCCTTCTCTTTTCTATTCTTCCTATCATTTCTTACTTAATTATTTCCTATATAGATGCATTCTCATTGGCGTACTGATCATACTATCCTCTACTATCATACCACGCTGCCATTGCCCGATCTCTTCCGATCTTGGAAGCTAAACAGCGTTGTGCCGGGTTAGTACCAGGAAAGGAGACTGCCTGTGAATACCTGGTGTTGTAGAGCTGGAATTTGCTTCCTCTCTGTGTGAGAAGACACGTCAACAGCAGTATCACCACTATATCTATTCTACATCTTCCCATCCTTTTTACTCAGTGTATGTTCAGTGCAGCCCAATGTGTGTTTTATCTACCTACAATTGTGGCATCTGTCAACAATTCAGGTGTTAAAGTCTGGTGAATATTGATTAGCAACATATCAACTTAACATAAGTGATCCTAGTTGGATATTTTCATAATAATGCTTTGACCACTCCTCGGTCCGATTAATACAGAAATCTGTACTGGTCAGGGGAAATGGGGGTATGACAATTCAGTGTCTACAACCTTTCCAATCACTCTTTGGAATAAAGAGACCAGAACATTTTAAAAAAATTTCAATTCTTTATATATTTCTCTATGGATCATTTACAATGGGTAATCATGTTTATATTATTACCAATAAGAGTAATGTTTTAAACATTCTTTGATATATAATATAGGAACTCTTTTCCTGTACAGAGTGTGCCCACACAAGAGCCTTCTTTTTATCCCATTGTTAGACTCTGGCACTGTGCCAGAGTCTCTAGCGCTCAGTGCGCTAGCAGCAGCAGTGATGGCTATGGGAGAGGAGGGGGCACACACACGGAGTCCCCTCCCAATACAACACATTATGTAATACTACACAATATGGTACCAGTCTCTTTATAGCCAACACTGTGGTATCCAATTCAAGCTCAATCCACTGTAAGCAAGAATCCTCTCACATCGGTAGTGGCAGGGCAGTGGGTTTGTCAATGCAATGCTCATTATAAACAATGATAATAGTGTTATTTGTGTGTCAGTGTGTTGTGAGTGTTAATGTAGTTAGTTCTGCTTTTCTCTATGTTTGGTTGAGGCTAGGGAGAGATGAATGAGTGGAGTGATGGCATTGGGAGTGTGTGGGAGAAAGATAGGAAAATAGGTGAGGAGGGTAGAGGATGTGCATGAGGGTTTAGAATAAACAGAGGGTAATGAGAATGGGAAGGTGGTCAAATCCATGGGATATATTTAATAAACTGCAGGATACAGTTAATAAACTGCAGGTTCCTATAGCAACCAATCAGATTACTTATGTACTGTATCTACCACCTTCTATTATTATTACATATTATTTATAAGGCACCACAAGTGGTTCGCAACACTGTACATACTGTACAGCACACTTTGGAACAGAACAAGTTAAACATGGCATCACATTACAAAAACCAAACCTAAATGGTGGACTAGTGACAATTAGCACAACAAAATTCAATACACAATTCTGCTTGAATGGATGTAAGCAAAAGAGTAATTGGTGTACTACTAGGGGAGTGCAGCCATTGGGCGAGATGAACGGCTATAAATGAGAGGAGATTATTATTAAGTGGGTCTTGAGAGCTCGTTTGAAGTTTTGTAGAGAGGTGGAGAGTCTGAGGGGCAGAGGTAGGGAATTCCAGAGAAGTGGTGCAGCACGTGAAAAATCTTGGAGGTAGGAGTGGGAGGAAGTAATCCGTAGGCAGGAGAGTCGGCGTGCATTAGCAGAGCGAAGAGGACGTGTGGGAGTGTAAAGGGAGATAAGGTCAGAGATGTAGATGGAAGAGGAGTGGGTGAGGGCTTTGTAAGCAAGTGTGAGAAGCTTGAAATTGATTCTGAAAGGGAAGGGGAGCCAATGAAGGTCTAGTAAGAGAGGAGAGGTGGACGTAGTGCATTTGGTGAGGAAAATAAGCCGGGCAGCAGCATTGAGGATAGATTGGAGTGGAGAGAGGTATTTGTCAGGAATGCCAGTCAGGAGGAGATTACAGTAGTCCAGTCTGGAGATGACCAGTGAGTGGATAAGAGTCTTAGTAGCATCCTGGGTCAGAAAGGGTCTGATCCTGGAAATACTTTTTAGATGAAAACGGCAGGTTTGTGAGAGGTGCTGAATGTGTGGTTTGAAGGAGAGGGAGGAGTCAAGGATTACTCCAAGACAGCGCACTTGGGGGCTAGAGGAGATAGTAGTGCCATCAATAGATAATGAGATTGTAGGAGGTGAGGTTATGCGGGAGGGAGGGAAGATCATCAGCTCAGTCTTAGACATGTTAAGTTTAAGAAAGCGCTGGGATGTGAGTTAGATGGCAACTGGATAGGTGAGGGCTATAGTTGATGTGTGAGAGAAGAGGGCTGTGACAACAGGAGGTAAGAGGACCCTGCTCCAAGAATGTTACAATCTAGGGGTAGAGAGAAAATGGACAGGTGACATGAGGCACAAGCAAGCCAGAGGGCAGGAAGTAAGCAGGGTAGAGATGGTCAAGGCAGGAGGCAGGGAGTGGGGCATCAGTCCAGTCACAGTGATGGTGTCCCCTGCTGCCATATGTCCAGTGCTGCTGTATAGGTCCAGTTTAGTGGTGCTGTGTTGTCCTGCATCAGTACAGTGGTAGTGTCTTGTGCTGCATCAGTCCAGTCACAGTGGTGTTGTCCTCTGCTGACATATGTCCAGTGCTGCTTTATAAATCCAGTCCATTACAGTGGTGCTGTGTTATCCTGCATCAGTCCAGTGGTGGTGTCCCTGTGCTGCTGTATATGTACAGTGGTACTGCCGTATATGTCCAGTGATACTGCCGTATATGTCCAGTGGTACTGCCGTATAATTCCAGTGGTTCTTCCGTATAATTCCAGTGATACTGCCGTATAATTCCAGTGGTACTGGTGTATAATTCCAGCGGTACTGGTGCTGGAATTATATCCAGTCCAGTGATACTGCCGTGTATGTCCAGTGGTACTGCCGTATAATTCCAGTGGTACTGCTGTATAATTCCAGTGGTACTGGCATATAATTCCAGCAGTACTGCCGTATAAATCCAATCCAGTGATACTGCCATATATGTCCATTGGTACTGCCATATAATTCCAGTGATACTGCCGTATATATGTCCAGTGGTCATGCCGTATAAATCCAGTGGTACTGGCGTATAAAGCCAGACCAGTGATACTGCCGTATATGTCCAGTGGTACTGCCGTATAAATCCAGTGGTACTGGCATATAAATCCAGTCCAGTAATACTGTCGTATATGTCCAACGGTACTACCGTATAAATCCAGCGATATTGTTGTATATGTCCAGTGATACTGCCGAATATGTCCAGTGGTACTGCCATATAAATTCAGTGGTAATGGCGTATAAATCCAGTCCAGTGATACTGCCATATATGTCCAGTGGTACTGCCGTATAAATCCAGTGATACTGCTGTATATGTCCAGTGGTACTGCCGTATAAATCCAGTGATACCGGTGATTAAATACATGCCAGTGATACTGCTGTATATGTCCAGTGGTAATGCCGTATAATTCCATTGATAGAGCTGAATAATTCCAGTGGTACTGGCATATAAGTCCAGTGGTACTGCTATATAAATCCAGTCCAGTGGTACTGCTGTATAAGTCCAGTGGTACTGCCATATAATTCCAGTGATACTGCTGTATAATTCCAGTGATACTGCTGTATAATTCCAGTGATACTGCCGTATAATTCCAGTGGTACTGCCGTACAAGTCCAGTCCAGTGGTGCTGCCATATAAATTCAGTGGTGCTGTCCTCTGCTGTATATTATTTACTCCAAATAAAGGGGTTATTAATATTTAATCCAAATAATTTTCACTGGGGTTGCCCTGTGTGGTGTAGAGGTACGCTCTTCAGTACCGCATATTGTTATATAACTCCAGAAAAATAATGGAGAACTAAAGTTTGGAGGATTTAATAGGGAAAGATCAAGAACAACTTCCTCCTAGTGCTTATGCTGCTGCCACTAGTCATGACACAGATGATGAAATGCCATCAACGTTATCTGCCCAGTGTGATAGTAGAGGGCATGTAAAATCCAAAAAGCCAAAGTTCAGTATTAAGACCCCAAAAAAATTCATTGAAATAGTCTGAGGAGAAACGTAAACTTGCCAATATGCCATTTACGACACAGAGTGGCAAGGAACAGCTAAGGCCCTGGCCTATGTTCATGACTAGTGGTTCAGCTTCACATGATGATGGAAGCCCTCATCCTCCCGCTAGAAAAATTATTATAGTTAAGCTGGCAAAAGCACAACAAAGAACTGTGCATGCTAAGATGGTATCACAAATCCCCAAGGAGAGTCCAAGTGTGTCGGCGATTGTGATGCCTGACCTTCCCAACACTGGGCGGGAAGAGGTGGGTCCTTCCACCATATGCACGCCCACTGCAAGTGCTGGAAGTAGCACCCACAGTCCAGTTTCTGATATTCAAATTGAAGAGGTCACTGTTGAAGTACACCAGGATGAGAATATGGGTGTTGCTGACGCTGAGGAGGAAGTTGACAATGAGGATTCTGATGGTGATGTGGTTTGTTTAAATCAGGCACCTGTTGTCCATGGGATGAATAAGGTCATTGTGATGCCTGGGCAAAATACCAAAAAAGCCACTTCTTCTGTGTGGAATTATTTCTCCAGAAATCCGGACAACAGGTGTCAAGCCGTGTGTTGCCTCTGCCAATCTGTAATAAGTAGGGTTAAGGATGTTAACCAACTAGGAACATCTTCCCTTATACGTCACCTGCTGCGCATTCATCAGAAGTCAGTGTCAAGTTGTGAAACTTTGGGTAAGAGCGTAAGCAGTCTACTGACCCCTAAATCCCTTCTTCCTCTTGTACCCATGCTCCTGCAAGCCACACCACCAACTCCCTCAATGTCAACTTCCTCCTCAGTTAGGAATGTCAGTAGTCCTGCAGGACATGTCACCGGCAAGACCGAGTAGTCCTCTCCTAACCGAGATTCCTCCGGAGGATCCTTGAGTGGTATGCCTATTGCTGCTGTTGCTGCCACTGCTGTTGTTGCTACTGGGAGTCGATCGTCATCCCAGAGGGGAAGTCTTAGGACCACTTGTACTACTTCCAGTAAGCAATTGACTGTCCAACAGTCCTTTGTGAGGAAGATGAAATATTACAGCAGTCATCCTGTTGCTAAGCGGATAACTGAGGCCTTTACAGCTATGTTGGTGTTAGACGTGTGTCCGGTATCCTCCATTAGTTCAGTGGGACTTAGAGAATTGCTAGAGGTAGTGTCCCCCTGGTACCAAATCCCATCTAGGTTCCACTTCTCTAGGCAGGCGATACCGAGAATGTACAGAGACGTCAGAAAAAGTGTCCTCAGTGTCCTACAAAATGCAGCTGGGACTGCAAGGAAAAGGATAAGATTTCCTAGCCCACCCGCTGGCGGTGATGCAGGGCAGTCAGGAGCGAATGCTGACTGAAGGTCCTGCCAACGATTACTGACATGTCTACTGTCACTGCATATGATTCTGTCACCATTGAAAGAATGGTGGAGGATTATATGAGTGACAGCATCCAAGTAGGCATGTCAGACGGACTATGTATACTGGCAGGAAAAAGAGGCAATTTGGATGCCCTTGCACAAACTGGTTTAATTTTACCTAAGTTGCCCCCCCTCCAGTGTGTACTCCGAAAGAGTGTTTAGTGCAGCCGGTAACCTTGTCAACGATCTGTGTAGGAGGTTATATCCACAAAATGTGGAGAAGATGATGTTCATCAAAATGAATGATAAATTCCTCCAGGAATACCTTTACCAGCAATTGCCTCCAGAAAGTACACAGTGGGGACAAATTAATACTCTGTGAGGAGGAGGATGTACACATTGAAAGGGGTGAGGAATCGGAGGATGAGGATGAGGATGAGGTCGACATCTTGCCTCTGTAGAGCCAGTTTGTGCAAGGAGAGATTGATTGCTTCTTTTTCGGTGGGTGCCCAAACAAACGAGTCATTTCAGCCACAGTCGTGTGGCAGACCCTGTTGCTGAAATGATTGGTTTGTTAAAGTGTGCATGTCCTATTTATACAACATAAGGATGTGTGGGAGGGCCCAAGGACAATTCCATCTTGCACCTTTTTCTTCTTTGCATCATGTGCTGTTTGGGGACTAGTTTTTTTAAGTGCCATCCTGTCTGTAACTGCAGTGCCTCTCCTAGATGCGCCAGGTATTTGTGCCGCACACTTGTGGCACTTAGCTTGGCCATCGAGCTACCTCATTGCACTTCTTTTTCTTCTTTGCATCATGTCCTGTTTGGGGCCTATTTTTTAAATCTGCCATCCTGTCTGCCACTGCAGTGCCACTCCTAGATGGGCCAGGTGTTTGTGCCGCACACTTGTGTCACTTAGCTTGGCCATCCAGCTACCTAATTGCACCTCTTTTTCTTCTTTGCATCATGTGCTGTTTGGGGACTAGTTTTTGAATAGTGCCATCTTGTCTGCAACTGCAGTGCCACTCCTAGATGGGCCAGGTGTTTGTGCCGCACACTTGTGTCACTTAGCTTAGTCATACAGCCACCTCAGTGCAACTTTTTCAAAAATCATCCAGATCCAAAACCAAAACCAAAACCAGAAAGTAGAATTAGAACCAAAACCAAAACACAAAATATGAAAAGTGCCAGCCGCACATCTCTAGTGATTTTATCACCTGTCATCTGCATTCTGGATTAGGATAGTGATAAATAGGCCCCTTAGTATCCCCTCCCTCCATTTCTGTCTCATCACCATCTCAGCCTCTGTCACTGTACAAAGTTCTCTCATTGCCACCTCTATAGCCCTCTCACTGCTCCCTATCTTCATACTGTATCTCTTTGCCTCCTCCCTCCATATCCATCCCCCCGAGCACCCCTCCCTGTCCTTACACATCTTTCTCATTACATCCTCTGTATAGTTCACAGCCCTTTAATATCTCTCACTACTGACCCCATATATCCCTCATTGCTCCATACATAGCTCTTTATTGTGCTCTCTATAGCTCTCTCTCTACCCACTCCCTCCACATCTATCTTCCTATCCTCTCCATAGCATTATCATTACCCATGAGGCACCTCTCTCCATTTCTCTCTGCCTCCTCCCCTCCATAGCAGTCTCATTAACGCCTGAGTCCCTCTCCCGCCACAGCATATCACAATCTCCATATCTGTCACTGCCCCTTCATAGTTCTCTCATTGCCACTTCCATATCTCTCTGCCTTCTACCTTAAATACCTGTCTCATCACCCCCTGAGCCTACCTCTCCATATCTCAATGCTTCCCCTCCATAGCAGTCTAATCACCAACTCCCCCTCCCTTCATACTGTCTCTTGCTGTCCCCTCCATAGCAGTCTCATTGTTACATGAGTCCCCCTTCCTTCACATATTGCTTCCGCCTCCATAGCAGTCCCATTGCTCCCTGTCCCCACTCTCCATATCTCTCATATTGGTCCCATTGCCCTCACTTTTCAGTCTATTTATTAAGATTTGGATGGAGATAAAGTGGACTGAGATAAAGTACCAGCCAATCAGCTCCTAACTGCCATGTCACCGGCTGTGTTTGAAAAATGTCAGTTAGGGGCTGATTGGCTGGTACTTTATCTCCATCTACTTTATCTCCATCCAAGGCTTAGACACCTTTATCCCTCCATAGCAGTACTATTGTCCCCTAAGCCCTCCTCTCTCCGTATATCACTTTTCCCCTTCCTTGCAGTCACATTACTCCCTGAGCCCTCCTTTCTCTATTTCTCCCATATTTCTCCCAGGTGTCCTCCCCTGCTCATGTTTATGATTTTTGTACCTGCTCCTGGATTTATTGAGTTTGGACCTATTCTCCTGTATGACCTGCTTAAATTTTGAACACTATGCAGGGTTGCAATCAGAAATTGTAGGCCCCGGGACTGCCTCCTCGACCCGGACTCCCCTTTTCCCTTCCTTCCTTCCTTCACCCCTTCCCTCCCATCACTGACCTGACTCCCTCACTAGCCATCGTTTAAGGATCCATCACTGGTTACAGCTGGTGTACAAACAGACAGCCGTGGAGATACAGCACCATGGTATTTTGAATCTGCCGCCAGATGTGATCAGAGCACACAGACTGGCATCTCTCAATAGCTGCAGCTACCAGCCGGTGTACCGGCTGTAAACAGCTGGCATCCCAGCGCCAAAGTACACAGTTGCCACACAGGTCCCCTGTCTATCCCAGCTTGGGACTCTAGGCCAGGTAGTCTCCCTTGATGGCAACCCTCACTACACATGCTTCTGTAATATGCAAGAGATAATATGTGCCAGAGAGATTTAGCAATTACTTTGTATAAAGGACACATTCCCACCACATCAGAACAGAAGTGCTGAATCAGTAGCAACTGTATGTCAAAATTAATTTCTGCAGCGGGGTACACTGGTATTCCACAGGGAATAACATCAGGGTGTATAGTTGGATCTTGATCCGAGGCACCAAAAGGCTAAAGCTTTGACTGTTCCCAGGATGCACTGCACCGCCTCTTCTATATCCCCGCCTCCAGGTACTGGAGCTCAGTTTGTAAGTTGGTGCCTGCAGTGCAGGCAGCTAACAAGGAGTTCTGCGCTAGGCAGCCATGAAAAGAGCTGGTTGCCGGATACTTACAGCGGAGGCGCTCCAGTCTCATCAGGCACACATACCGCCGCTGCTCTCCTGGATCGGGTGGCCTCATGATAGGGAGGAGGTAAGAGGGTCCCCCAGGCGGGACCCGCCAAAATCGTGATCTTGTTGCGGCCTCCAGAGACGGACCGTGCCGCTGGCGTAGACACTGTGGCTGTGCAGGGACCCCACTATATCCACCAGGGCAAGGAGCACAGGTCAGATTTACTAAAATCCATTTATTACAGGCTCCATAGTACCCGGTGGTGAAGTCCAGCAGAAGGGATAAGGCTCTGACCTGTAGCCCCTCCCCCAGCCCCAGGTGCCATCTACAGCAGATATTCCCGCCCTGGAGCTGCATCTCTCTCTCTCCCTCACTCCCTGTCAGCGCTTGGGCGCCATTACATTACACTGCCCTGATTCTGGAACTGCTGGGCGCTGTCTCCTCTTTAAAGCCGCCTGCCTCATAAGCGCTGTGCATTTACACTTAAGTATTCTACATGTCATTTAGACAGTGTTAGTTAAGAACAAGTGCATAACCATAGGGATATTTAGTACAAGTATCCTGTGATATACATTAGAGATGAGCGGGTTCGGTTCCTCGGAATCCGAACCCGCCCGAACTTCATTTTTTTTTACACGGGGCCGAGCGACTCGGATCTTCCCGCCTTGCTCGGTTAACCCGAGCGCGCCCGAACGTCATCATCCCGCTGTCGGATTCTCGCGAGGCTCGGATTCTATCGCGAGACTCGGATTCTATATAAGGAGCCGCGCGTCGCCGCCATTTTCACACGTGCATTGAGATTCATAGGGAGAGGACGTGGCTGGCGTCCTCTCCGTTTATAGAGAAGAGAGTGAGACTAGAGTAGAGAGAGACACAGTAGTAATTTTGGGGAGCATTAGGAGGAGTACTTTAGGAGGAGTACTACTACTTGCTGAAGTGATAGATAGATAGTGTGACTGTATAATGTATATCTGACTTGTGGGGGAGACACTGACAGTGGGGAGCAGTTAGAGTCTGAGAGCAGGACTCAGGAGTACATATAACGTACAGTGCACACTTTTGCTGCCAGAGTGCCACACTGCCATTGTGACCACACTGACCACCAGTATAATATATATTGTGATTGTCTGCTAAGGAGTACTACTTGCAAGTTGCTGATAGTGTGACCAGTGACCTGACCACCAGTTTAATAATCACCACCAGTTTAATATATATAATATATATATATAATTGTATATAATATATATATAATATTGTATACCACCTACCCGTTTTTTTTTTTTTTCTTTTCTTCTTCTTTATACAAACTACTATAGTAGCTTACTGTAGCAGTCTGCGGTGCTGCTGAGCTGACAGTGTCCAGCAGGTCCGTCATCAGTCATTACATAATAAATATATATACCTGTCCGGCTGCAGTACTAGTGATATTATTATATATATATATATATTGATTTCATCTCATTATCATCCAGTCTATATTAGCAGCAGACACAGTACGGTAGTCCACGGCTGTAGCTACCTCTGTGTCGGCAGTCGCTCGTCCATCCATAATTGTATACCACCTACCCGTGGTTTTTTTTTTTTCTTTCTTCTTTATACATACTACTATAGTAGCTTACTGTAGCAGTCTGCGGTGCTGCTGAGCTGACAGTGTCCAGCAGGTCCGTCATCAGTCATTACATAATAAATATATATACCTGTCCGGCTGCAGTACTAGTGATATTATATATATATATATTGATTTCATCTCATTATCATCCAGTCTATATTAGCAGCAGACACAGTACGGTAGTCCACGGCTGTAGCTACCTCTGTGTCGGCAGTCGCTCGTCCATCCATAATTGTATACCACCTACCCGTGTTTTTTTTTTTCTTTCTTCTTTATACATACTACTATAGTAGCTTACTGTAGCAGTCTGCGGTGCTGCTGAGCTGACAGTGTCCAGCAGGTCCGTCATCAGTCATTACATAATAAATATATCTACCTGTCCGGCTGCAGTACTAGTGATATTATATATATATATATTGATTTCATCTCATTATCATCCAGTCTATATAGCAGCAGACACAGTACGGTAGTCCACGGCTGTAGCTACCTCTGTGTCGGCAGTCGCTCGTCCATCCATAATTGTATACCACCTACCCGTGGTTTTTTTTTTCTTTCTTCTTTATACATACTACTATAGTAGCTTACTGTAGCAGTCTGCGGTGCTGCTGAGCTGACAGTGTCCAGCAGGTCCGTCATCAGTCATTACATAATAAATATATCTACCTGTCCGGCTGCAGTACTAGTGTGATATTATATATATATATATATATATTGATTTCATCTCATTATCATCCAGTCTATATAAGCAGCAGACACAGTACGGTAGTCCACGGCTGTAGCTACCTCTGTGTCGGCAGTCGCTCATCCATCCATAAATGTATACCACCTACCCGTGGTTTTTTTTTTCTTTCTTCTTTATACATACTACTATAGTAGCTTAATGTAGCAGTCTTTGGTGCTGCTGAGCTGACAGTGTCCAGCAGGTCCGTCATCAGTCATTACATAATAAATATATATACCTGTCCGGCTGCAGTACTAGTGATATTATATATATATATATTGATTTCATCTCATTATCATCCAGTCTATATTAGCAGCAGACACAGTACGGTAGTCCACGGCTGTAGCTACCTCTGTGTCGGCAGTCGCTCGTCCATCCATAATTGTATACCACCTACCCGTGGTTTTTTTTTTTCTTTCTTCTTTATACATACTACTATAGTAGCTTACTGTAGCAGTCTGCGGTGCTGCTGAGCTGACAGTGTCCAGCAGGTCCGTCATCAGTCATTACATAATAAATATATATACCTGTCCGGCTGCAGTACTAGTGATATTATATATATATATATTGATTTCATCTCATTATCATCCAGTCTATATTAGCAGCAGACACAGTACGGTAGTCCACGGCTGTAGCTACCTCTGTGTCAGCAGTCGCTCGTCCATCCATAATTGTATACCACCTACCCGTGTTTTTTTTTTCTTTCTTCTTTATACATACTACTATAGTAGCTTACTGTAGCAGTCTGCGGTGCTGCTGAGCTGACAGTGTCCAGCAGGTCCGTCATCAGTCATTACATAATAAATATATCTACCTGTCCAGCTGCAGTACTAGTGATATTATATATATATTGATTTCATCTCATTATCATCCAGTCTATATTAGCAGCAGACACAGTACGGTAGTCCACGGCTGTAGCTACCTCTGTGTCGGCAGTCGCTCGTCCATCCATAAGTATACTAGTATCCATCCATCTCCATTGTTTACCTGAGGTGCCTTTTAGTTGTGCCTATTAAAATATGGAGAACAAAAATGTTGAGGTTCCAAAATTAGGGAAAGATCAAGATCCACTTCCACCTCGTGCTGAAGCTGCTGCCACTAGTCATGGCCGAGACGATGAAATGCCAGCAACGTCGTCTGCCAAGGCCGATGCCCAATGTCATAGTACAGAGCATGTAAAATCCAAAACACCAAATATCAGTAAAAAAAGGACTCCAAAATCTAAAATAAAATTGTCGGAGGAGAAGCGTAAACTTGCCAATATGCCATTTACCACACGGAGTGGCAAGGAACGGCTGAGGCCCTGGCCTATGTTCATGGCTAGTGGTTCAGCTTCACATGAGGATGGAAGCACTCAGCCTCTCGCTAGAAAAATGAAAAGACTCAAGCTGGCAAAAGCACCGCAAAGAACTGTGCGTTCTTCGAAATCCCAAATCCACAAGGAGAGTTCAATTGTGTCGGTTGCGATGCCTGACCTTCCCAACACTGGACGTGAAGAGCATGCGCCTTCCACCATTTGCACGCCCCCTGCAAGTGCTGGAAGGAGCACCCGCAGTCCAGTTCCTGATAGTCAGATTGAAGATGTCAGTGTTGAAGTACACCAGGATGAGGAGGATATGGGTGTTGCTGGCGCTGGGGAGGAAATTGACAAGGAGGATTCTGATGGTGAGGTGGTTTGTTTAAGTCAGGCACCCGGGGAGAACCCTGTTGTCCTTGGGAGGAATATGGCCGTTGACATGCCTGGTGAAAATACCAAAAAAATCAGCTCTTCGGTGTGGAAGTATTTCAACAGAAATGCGGACAACATTTGTCAAGCCGTGTGTGCCTTTGTCAAGCTGTAATAAGTAGGGGTAAGGACGTTAACCACCTCGGAACATCCTCCCTTATACGTCACCTGCAGCGCATTCATAATAAGTCAGTGACAAGTTCAAAAACTTTGGGCGACAGCGGAAGCAGTCCACTGACCAGTAAATCCCTTCCTCTTGTAACCAAGCTCACGCAAACCACCCCACCAACTCCCTCAGTGTCAATTTCCTCCTTCCCCAGGAATGCCAATAGTCCTGCAGGCCATGTCACTGGCAATTCTGACGAGTCCTCTCCTGCCTGGGATTCCTCCGATGCATCCTTGCGTGTAACGCCTACTGCTGCTGGCGCTGCTGTTGTTGCTGCTGGGAGTCGATGGTCATCCCAGAGGGGAAGTCGTACTCGTAAGCCCACTTTTACTACTTCCACCAAGCAATTGACTGTCCAACAGTCCTTTGCGAGGAAGATGAAATATCACAGCAGTCATCCTGCTGCAAAGCGTATAACTGAGGCCTTGGCATCCTGGGTGGTGAGAAACGTGGTTCCGGTATCCATCATTACTGCAGAGCCAACTAGAGACTTGTTGGAGGTACTGTGTCCCCGGTACCAAATACCATCTAGGTTCCATTTCTCTAGGCAGGCGATACCGAAAATGTACTCAGACCTCAGAAAAAGAGTCACCAGTGTCCTAAAAAATGCAGCTGTACCCAATGTCCACTTAACCACGGACATGTGGACAAGTGGAGCAGGGCAGGGTCAGGACTATATGACTGTGACAGCCCACTGGGTAGATGTATGGACTCCCGCCGCAAGAACAGCAGCGGCGGCACCAGTAGCAGCATCTCGCAAACGCCAACTCTTTCCTAGGCAGGCTACGCTTTGTATCACCGGTTTCCAGAATACGCACACAGCTGAAAACCTCTTACGGCAACTGAGGAAGATCATCGCGGAATGGCTTACCCCAATTGGACTCTCCTGTGGATTTGTGGCATCGGACAACGCCAGCAATATTGTGTGCGCATTAAATCTGGGCAAATTCCAGCACGTCCCATGTTTTGCACATACCTTGAATTTGGTGGTGCAGAATTTTTTAAAAAACGACAGGGGCGTGCAAGAGATGCTGTCGGTGGCCAGAAGAATTGCGGGACACTTTCGGTGTACAGGCACCACGTACAGAAGACTGGAGCAACACCAAAAACGCCTGAACCTGCCCTGCCATCATCTGAAGCAAGAAGTGGTAACGAGGTGGAATTCAACCCTATATATGCTTCAGAGGTTGGAGGAGCAGCAAAAGGCCATTCAAGCCTATACAATTCAGCACGATATAGGAGGTGGAATGCACCTGTCTCAAGCGCAGTGGAGAATGATTTCAACGTTGTGCAAGGTTCTGCTGCCCTTTGAACTTGCCACACGTGAAGTCAGTTCAGACACTGCCAGCCTGAGTCAGGTCATTCCCCTCATCAGGCTTTTGCAGAAGAAGCTGGAGACATTGAAGGAGGAGCTAACACAGAGCGATTCCGCTAGGCATGTGGGACTTGTGGATGGAGCCCTTAATTCGCTTAACAAGGATTCACGGGTGGTCAATCTGTTGAAATCAGAGCACTACATTTTGGCCACCGTGCTCGATCCTAGATTTAAAACCTACCTTGGATCTCTCTTTACGGCAGACACAAGTCTGCTGGGGTTCAAAGACCTGCTGGTGAGAAAATTGTCAAGTCAAGCGGAACGCGACCTGTCAACATCTCCTCCTTCACATTCTCCCGCAACTGGGGGTGCGAGGAAAAGGCTCAGAATTCCGAGCCCACCCGCTGGCGGTGATGCAGGGCAGTCTGGAGCGACTGCTGATGCTGACATCTGGTCCGGACTGAAGGACCTGTCAACGATTACGGACATGTCGTCTACTGTCACTGCATATGATTCTCTCCCCATTGAAAGAATGGTGGAGGATTATATGAGTGACCGCATCCAAGTAGGCACGTCACACAGTCCGTACTTATACTGGCAGGAAAAAGAGGCAATTTGGAGGCCCTTGCACAAACTGGCTTTATTCTACCTAAGTTGCCCTCCCACAAGTGTGTACTCCGAAAGAGTGTTTAGTGCCGCCGCTCACCTTGTCAGCAATCGGCGTACGAGGTTACTTCCAGAAAATGTGGAGAAGATGATGTTCATTAAAATGAATTATAATCAATTCCTCCGTGGAGACATTGACCAGCAGCAATTGCCTCCACAAAGTACACAGGGAGCTGAGATGGTGGATTCCAGTGGGGACGAATTGATAATCTGTGAGGAGGCGGATGTACACGGTGATATATCGGAGGATGATGATGAGGTGGACATCTTGCCTCTGTAGAGCCAGTTTGTGCAAGGAGAGATTAATTGCTTCTTTTTTGGTGGGGGTCCAAACCAACCCGTCATTTCAGTCACAGTCGTGTGGCAGACCCTGTCACTGAAATGATGGGTTGGTTAAAGTGTGCATGTCCTGTTTATACAACATAAGGGTGGGTGGGAGGGCCCAAGGACAATTCCATCTTGCACCTCTTTTTTCTTTAATTTTTCTTTGCGTCATGTGCTGTTTGGGGAGTGTTTTTTGGAAGGGCCATCCTGCGTGACACTGCAGTGCCACTCCTAGATGGGCCAGGTGTTTGTGTCGGCCACCAGGGTCGCTTAGCTTACTCACACAGCTACCTCATTGCGCCTCTTTTTTTCTTTGCGTCATGTGCTGTTTGGGGAGTGTTTTTTGGAAGGGCCATCCTGCGTGACACTGCAGTGCCACTCCTAGATGGGCCCGGTGTTTGTGTCGGCCACTAGGGTCGCTTATCTTACTCACACAGCTACCTCATTGCGCCTCTTTTTTTCATTGAGTCATGTGCTGTTTGGGGAGTGTTTTTTGGAAGGGCCATCCTGCGTGACACTGCAGTGCCACTCCTAGATGGGCCCGGTGTTTGTGTCGGCCACTAGGGTCGCTTATCTTACTCACACAGCTACCTCATTGCGCCTCTTTTTTTCTTTGCGTCATGTGCTGTTTGGGGAGTGTTTTTTGGAAGGGCCATCCTGCGTGATACTGCAGTGCCACTCCTAGATGGGCCCGGTGTTTGTGTCGGCCACTAGGGTCGCTTATCTTACTCACACAGCTACCTCATTGCGCCTCTTTTTTTCTTTGCGTCATGTGCTGTTTGGGGAGTGTTTTTTGGAAGGGCCATCCTGCGTGACACTGCAGTGCCACTCCTAGATGGGCCAGGTGTTTGTGTCGGCCACTAGGGTCGCTTAGCTTACTCACACAGCTACCTCATTGCGCCTCTTTTTTTCTTTGCATCATGTGCTGTTTGGGGAGTGTTTTTTGGAAGGGCCATCCTGCGTGACACTGCAGTGCCACTCCTAGATGGGCCCGGTGTTTGTGTCGGCCACTAGGGTCGCTTAGCTTAGTCATCCAGCGACCTCGGTGCAAATTTTAGGACTAAAAATAATATTGTGAGGTGTGAGGTATTCAGAATAGACTGAAAAATGAGTGAAAATTATGGTTTTTGAGGTTAATAATACTTTGGGATCAAAATGACCCCCAAATTCTATGATTTAAGCTGTTTTTTAGTGTTTTTTGAAAAAAACACCTGAATCCAAAACACACCCGAATCCGACAAAAAAAATTCGGTGAGGTTTTGCCAAAACGTGGTCGAACCCAAAACACGGCCGCGGAACCGAACCCAAAACCAAAACACAAAACCCGAAAAATTTCAAGTGCACATCTCTAATATACATCCAGTATTTACTGTGCATTGTTATATCTGTATACATACATTTTACTTCGTATTGATAGTAGTGATGAGCGGGTTCGGTTTCTCTGAAACCGAACCCCCCCGAACTTCACGCTTTTTACACGGGTCCGAGGCAGACTCGGATCTTCCCGCCTTGCTCGGTTAACCCGAGCGCGCCCGAACGTCATCATCCCGCTGTCGGATTCTCGCGAGGCTCGGATTCTATCGCGAGACTCGGATTCTATATAAGGAGCCGCGCGTCACCGCCATTTTCACACGTGCATTGAGATTGATAGGGAGAGGACGTGGCTGGCGTCCTCTCCGTTTAGAGTAGACTAGAGAGTAGTAGAGAGACTTGATTTACTAATTTTGGGGAGCATATTAGGAGTACTACTTGCTGATAGTGTGACCAGTGACCACCAGTTTAATTAATCCGTTCTCTGCCTGAAAAAAAACGATACACAGTGTGACACAGTCACATACCATATCTGTGCTCAGCCTTAGTGTGCTGCATCATCTATGTAATACTGTATATCTGACTGTGCTGAGTGCTCACTGCTCACACAGCTTAATTGTGGGGGAGACTGGGGAGCAGTTATAGCAGGAGTACATATTTTAACAGTGCACACTTTTGCTGCCAGAGTGCCACTGCCAGTGTGACTGACCAGTGACCACTGACCACCAGTATATTGTGATTGTCTGCCTGAAAAAGTTAAACACTCGTCGTGTGGTGTTTTTATTCTATAAACGCATTCTGCTGACAGTGTCCAGCAGGTCCGTCATTATATAATATATACCTGTCCGGCTGCAGTAGTGATATATATATATTTTTTATATCATTATCATCCAGTCTATATTAGCACTGCAGCAGACGCAGTACGGTAGTCCACGGCTGTAGCTACCTCTGTGTCGGCAGTCGCTCGTCCATCCATAATTGTATACCACCTACCCGTGGTGTTTTTTTTTCTTCTATCTTCTTGATACTAGTAGCTTACTTTAGGAGTCTGCAGTGCTGAGCTGACAGTGTCCAGCAGGTCCGTCATTCTATAATATATACCTGTCCGGCTGCAGTAGTGATATATATATATTTTTTATATCATTATCATCCAGTCTATATTAGCAGCAGACGCAGTACGGTAGTCCACGGCTGTAGCTACCTCTGTGTCGGCAGTCGCTCGTCCATCCATAATTGTATACCACCTACCCGTGGTGTTTTTTTTTTTTTCTATCTTCTTGATACTAGTAGCTTACTTTAGGAGTCTGCAGTGCTGAGCTGACAGTGTCCAGCAGGTCCGTCATTATATAATATATACCTGTCCGGCTGCAGTAGTGATATATATATATTTTATATCTCATTATCATCCAGTCTATATTAGCAGCAGACGCAGTACGGTAGTCCACGGCTGTAGCTACCTCTGTGTCGGCAGTCGCTCGTCCATCCATAATTGTATACCACCTACCCGTGGTGTTTTTTTTTTTCTCTATCTTCTTGATACTAGTAGCTTACTTTAGGAGTCTGCAGTGCTGAGCTGACAGTGTCCAGCAGGTCCGTCATTATATAATATATACCTGTCCGGCTGCAGTAGTGATATATATATATTTTTTATATCATTATCATCCAGTCTATATAGCAGCAGACGCAGTACGGTAGTCCACGGCTGTAGCTACCTCTGTGTCGGCAGTCACTCGTCCATCCATAATTGTATACCACCTACCTGTGGTGTTTTTTTTTTTCTATCTTCTTGATACTACTAGTAGCTTACTTTAGGAGTCTGCAGTGCTGAGCTGACAGTGTCCAGCAGGTCCGTCATTATATAATATATACCTGTCCGGCTGCAGTAGTGATATATATATATTTTATATCTCATTATCATCCAGTCTATATTAGCAGCAGACGCAGTACGGTAGTCCACGGCTGTAGCTACCTCTGTGTCGGCAGTCGCTCGTCCATCCATAATTGTATACCACCTACCCGTGGTGTTTTTTTTTTTTTCTATCTTCTTGATACTAGTAGCTTACTTTAGGAGTCTGCAGTGCTGAGCTGACAGTGTCCAGCAGGTCCGTCATTATATAATATATACCTGTCCGGCTGCAGTAGTGATATATATATATTTTTTTTATATCATTATCATCCAGTCTATATTAGCGGCAGACGCAGTACGGTAGTCCACGGCTGTAGCTACCTCTGTGTCGGCAGTCACTCGTCCATCCATAAATGTATACCACCTACCTGTGGTGTTTTTTTTTTTCTATCTTCTTGATACTAGTAGCTTACTTTAGGAGTCTGCAGTGCTGACAGTGTCCAGCAGGTCCGTCATTATATAATATATACCTGTCCGGCTGCAGTAGTGATATATATATATATATTTTTTATATCATTATCATCCAGTCTATATTAGCAGCAGACTCAGTACGGTAGTCCACGGCTGTAGCTACCTCTGTGTCGGCAGTCGCTCGTCCATCCATAAGTATACTAGTATCCATCCATCTCCATTGTTTACCTGAGGTGCCTTTTAGTTGTGCCTATTAAAATATGGAGAACAAAAATGTTGAGGTTCCAAAAATAGGGAAAGATCAAGATCGACTTCCACCTCGTGCTGAAGCTGCTGCCACTAGTCATGGCCGAGACGATGAAATGCCAGCAACGTCGTCTGCCAAGGCCGATGCCCAATGTCATAGTACAGAGCATGTAAAATCCAAAACACCAAATATCAGTAAAAAAAGGACTCAAAAATCTAAAATAAAATTGTCAGAGGAGAAGCGTAAACTTGCCAATATGCCATTTACCACACGGAGTGGCAAGGAACGGCTGAGGCCCTGGCCTATGTTCATGGCTAGTGGTTCAGCTTTACATGAGGATGGAAGCACTCAGCCTCTCACTAGAAAAATGAAAAGACTCAAGCTGGCAAAAGCACAGCAAAGAACTGTGCGTTCTTCGAAATCACAAATCCACAAGGAGAGTCCAATTGTGTCGTTTGCGATGCCTGACCTTCCCAACACTGGACGTGAAGAGCATGCGCCTTCCACCATTTGCACGCCCCCTGCAAGTGCTGGAAGGAGCACCCGCAGTCCAGTTCCTGATAGTCAGATTGAAGATGTCAGTGTTGAAGTACACCAGGATGAGGAGGATATGGGTGTTGCTGGCGCTGGGGAAGAAATTGACCAGGAGGATTCTGATGGTGAGGTGGTTTGTTTAAGTCAGGCACCCGGGGAGACACCTGTTGTCCGTGGCAGGAATAGGGCCATTGACATGCCAGGTGAAAATACCAAAAAAATCAGCTCTTCGGTGTGGAAGTATTTCAACAGAAATGCGGACAACATTTGTCAAGCCGTGTGTTGCCTTTGTCAAGCTGTAATAAGTAGGGGTAAGGACGTTAACCACCTCGGAACATCCTCCCTTATACGTCACCTGCAGCGCATTCATCATAAGTCAGTGACAAGTTCAAAAACTTTGGGCGACAGCGGAAGCAGTCCACTGACCAGTAAATCCCTTCCTCTTGTAACCAAGCTCACGCAAACCACCCCACCAACTCCCTCAGTGTCAATTTCCTCCTTCCCCAGGAATGCCAATAGTCCAGCAGGCCATGTCACTGGCAATTCTGACGAGTCCTCTCCTGCCTGGGATTCCTCCGATGCATCCTTGCGTGTAACGCCTACTGCTGCTGGCGCTGCTGTTGTTGCTGCTGGGAGTCCATGGTCATCCCAGAGGGGAAGTCGTACTCGTAAGACCACTTTTACTACTTCCACCAAGCAATTGACAGTCCTTTGCGAGGAAGATGAAATATCACAGCAGTCATCCTGCTGCAAAGCGGATAACTGAGGCCTTGGCATCCTGGGCGGTGAGAAACGTGGTTCCGGTATCCATCATTACTGCAGAGCCAACTAGAGACTTGTTGGAGGTACTGTGTCCCCGGCACCAAATACCATCTAGGTTCCATTTCTCTAGGCAGGCGATACCGAAAATGTACACAGACCTCAGAAAAAGACTCACCAGTGTCCTAAAAAATGCAGTTGTACCCAATGTCCACTTAACCACGGACATGTGGACAAGTGGAGCAGGGCAGGCTCAGGACTATATGACTGTGACAGCCCACTGGGTAGATGTATGGACTCCCGCCGCAAGAACAGTAGCAGCGGCACCAGTAGCAGCATCTCGCAAACGCCAACTCTTTCCTAGGCAGGCTACGCTTTGTATCACCGCTTTCCAGAATACGCACACAGCTAAAAACCTCTTACGGCAACTGAGGAAGATCATCGCAGAATGGCTTACCCCAATTGGACTCTCCTGTGGATTTGTGGCATCGGACAACGCCAGCAATATTGTGTGTGCATTAAATCTGGGCAAATTCCAGCACGTCCCATGTTTTGCACATACCTTGAATTTGGTGGTGCAGAATTATTTAAAAAACGAGAGGGGCGTGCAAGAGATGCTGTCGGTGGCCAGAAGAATTGCGGGACACTTTCGGCGTACAGGCACCACGTACAGAAGACTGGAGCAACACCAAAAACGCCTGAACCTGCCCTGCCATCATCTGAAGCAAGAAGTGGTAACGAGGTGGAATTCAACCCTCTATATGCTTCAGAGGTTGGAGGAGCAGCAAAAGGCCATTCAAGCCTATACAACTGAGCACGATATAGGAGGTGGAATGCACCTGTCTCAAGCGCAGTGGAGAATGATTTCAACGTTGTGCAAGGTTCTGCAACCTTTTGAATTTGCCACACGTGAAGTCAGTTCAGACACTGCCAGCCTGAGTCAGGTCATTCCCCTCATCAGGCTTTTGCAGAAGAAGCTGGAGACATTGAAGGAGGAGCTAACACAGAGCGATTCCGCTAGGCATGTGGGACTTGTGGATGGAGCCCTTAATTCGCTTAACAAGGATTCACGGGTGGTCAATCTGTTGAAATCTCGATCCTAGATTTAAAACCTACCTTGGATCTCTCTTTCCGGCAGACACAAGTCTGCTGGGGTTCAAAGAACTGCTGGTGACAAAATTGTCAAGTCAAGCGGAACGCGACCTGTCAACATCTCCTCCTTCACATTCTCCCGCAACTGGGGGTGCGAGGAAAAGGCTCAGAATTCCGAGCCCACCCGCTGGCGGTGATGCAGGGCAGTCTGGAGCGACTGCTGATGCTGACATCTGGTCCGGACTGAAGGACCTGACAACGATTACGGACATGTCGTCTACTGTCACTGCATATGATTCTCTCCCCATTGAAAGAATGGTGGAGGATTATATGAGTGACCGCATCCAAGTAGGCACGTCAGACAGTCCGTACTTATACTGGCAGGAAAAAGAGGCAATTTGGAGGCCCTTGCACAAACTGGCTTTATTCTACCTAAGTTGCCCTCCCACAAGTGTGTACTCCAAAAGAGTGTTTAGTGTCGCCGCTCACCTTGTCAGCAATCGGCGTACGAGGTTACATCCAGAAAATGTGGAGAAGATGATGTTCATTAAAATGAATTATAATCAATTCCTCCGTGGAGACATTGACCAGCAGCAATTGCCTCCACAAAGTACACAGGGAGCTGAGATGGTGGATTCCAGTGGGGACGAATTGATAATCTGTGAGGAGGGGGATGTACACGGTGATATATCGGAGGATGATGATGAGGTGGACATCTTGCCTCTGTAGAGCCAGTTTGTGCAAGGAGAGATTAATTGCTTCTTTTTTGGTGGGGGTCCAAACCAACCCGTCATTTCAGTCACAGTCGTGTGGCAGACCCTGTCACTGAAATGATGGGTTGGTTAAAGTGTGCATGTCCTGTTTATACAACATAAGGGTGGGTGGGAGGGCCCAAGGACAATTCCATCTTGCACCTCTTTTTTCTTTCATTTTTCTTTGAGTCATGTACTTTTTGGGGGGTGTTTTTTGGAAGGGCCATCCTGCGTGACACTGCAGTGCCACTCCTAGATGGGCCAGGTGTTTGTGTCGGCCACTAGGGTCGCTTAGCTTACTCACACAGCTACCTCATTGCGCCTCTTTTTTTCTTTGCGTCATGTGCTGTTTGGGGAGTGTTTTTTGGAAGGGCCATCCTGCGTGACACTGCAGTGCCACTCCTAGATGGGCCAGGTGTTTGTGTCGGCCACTAGGGTCGCTTAGCTTACTCACACAGCTACCTCATTGCGCCTCTTTTTTTTTTTTTGCGTCATGTGCTGTTTGGGGAGTGTTTTTTGGAAGGGCCATCCTGCGTGACACTGCAGTGCCACTCCTAGATGGGCCAGGTGTTTGTGTCGGCCACTAGGGTCGCTTAGCTTACTCACACAGCTACCTCATTGCGCCTCTTTTTTTCTTTGCGTCATGTGCTGTTTGGGGAGTGTTTTTTGGAAGGGCCATCCTGCGTGACACTGCAGTGCCACTCCTAGATGGGCCAGGTGTTTGTGTCGGCCACTTGGGTCGCTTAGCTTAGCCATCCAGCGACCTCGGTGCAAATTTTAGGACTAAAAATAATATTGTGAGGTGTGAGGTGTTCAGAATAGACTGAAAATGAGTGGAAATTATGGTTATTGAGGTTAATAATACTTTGGGATCAAAATGACCCCCAAATTCTATGATTTAAGCTGTTTTTTAGGGTTTTTTGAAAAAAACACCCGAATCCAAAACACACCCGAATCCGACAAAAAAAATTCGGTGAGGTTTTGCCAAAACGCGTTCGAACCCAAAACACGGCCGCGGAACCGAACCCAAAACCAAAACACAAAACCCGAAAAATTTTCGGTGCTCATAACTGATTGCTAGTCCAGTGCAGTTTTATTGTTGTTTGTAATAATTTCTGCATTGTACATGTGACTGTGTGTGCCATTGCCAATAGCTGCTGCCTGGTTCCTATTCCGTGTACAGTATCTCACACATATTGCTATCCCTATATTCTGTACCCTGAGAGGGGCTATGTACATCAGGGTCCTATATATATAGTGTTTCACAGGATATACTGTTTGGTATTTTTCTCTGTGTATTTCAGTCACCTTATACCACTTAAATCCTCTGTTTGTGATCAACATTGCAATCACACTCCACATTGGGTTTTTGTCAGGTACTCTGTCTGGCTATATTGTACTGTTACGCCCTAGAGCTATATTCTCTAATAATGTCTACATCACAGGGCGGGAGATATGTGGCTGATCCTGCATCATGCAGTGCTGACGCTGCAGAATTATCTGAAGAAAATATTCCAGCTGAGGGTCCAGGTTTGGGGGTTCTGTACACCTTGGTTAGCCTGCAGCACCGATGGCACACCAAGACCCACCTTGGGCTGTTTTTTCTAATTTACTGACTACGCTAGTAACGAGACTTGCGCCCCCTGTGGCACCACCTGTGCCTGTACAATTACATATTGTCCCTGTTGTAAATCCACCATGGGTGGATTCTCTGTCGACTCAGTTACAGTAGTTAAATCAGTCCTTGGTTAAACAAAAGCCTGACTCTCGCACCCCTAGGACCAAAGGGTCATCTAAGCGGGCTATTTCTTCCTCACAATCCACGCATTTTTCGGATACTTCATCTAATGAAGATGGCGTATATACTGACCCTTCAGACACTGATGCAGATGCTTCTGATGGGGAATCTACAACACAGGTGGATGTTCCTGACCTCTTGGAGGCTATCAAACTGATTCTTCAGATCAATGATGAAACTGAACAGCCAGATATGTCTAAGAAACTTGATAAGTTCAAATGTCAGAAGGCTACTAAATTAGCTTTGCCACATTCTGACCATGTAGTTGACATTTGTCAGGAATCCTGGCGAGTCTCCAGGAAATAAATTCTCCCTGTCTAAAAAGATGCTAGCTCATTATCCCCTCTGTGCAGAGTTGAGTAAGAATTGGGAAACGCCACCACCGGTGGACTCACATGTAATGCATCTTGTGGTGTCTTCTACTCTGCCTGTCACTACCATCACCTCTCTGAAGGAACCGATAAGCGTGTGGAGGGTTGCTTGAAGTCTATTTACACTCTTGCAGGTGCTGTACTTAGACCTACTATTGCGGTTTCTTGGGATGCAAATGCTATTAAAGCCTGGGTTCAAGAAGTTGAAGCAGAGCTACCTCCTAATTTTTTAGATAATGCCAGACAGTGTCTTTCATACAGTATGTTACCACAGCCTCTCATTACATTCAGGAGGTGGCCTCTGATGCCGGTGTGTTGGCAGCCAAAGCATCTACTACGTCCATTCTGGCTCACCGGATTCTGTGGTTGCGGTCCTGGTCTGTGGATCTGGACTCTAAAAAGACCTTGGAGGTGATCCCTTTTATGGGAAACATCCTTTTTGGTGAAGATCTGAACAAGATTGTTGCTAACTTAGCGTCTGCTAAAACTGCATGTCTCCCAAGTACTAATCCTTTGGTTCCAAAGGCTAAAAGTACTACCTTTCATTCCTTTTGACATCCACGTAAAGCAAAGGGACAGGCGTACCCGAAACAGGCTTGCACTTCCAAAACCTCTAAGCCCAAACCTATATGTTCCTGGGCCGCCCGTCAGCCTGCTTCCAAACCAGACAAGCCTGCTGCATGACGGGGCGGACCTCCACTTGGGGGACCCCAGGGTGGGAGGCCGACTTCTGTGGTTCGCCCAGGTGTGGTTACAGACCACTTCAGACGCCTGGATGAGGGAAGTCATCACTCACAGATACGCCATCTCTTTCAAGAAACGTCACCCTCGCCAGTTTTGCTTGACATATATCCTTTCGGATCTGTTGAAAGCAAAAACTCTACAACTGGTGGTACAATCCCTCTTGGACACAGGAGTGATAGTGCCAGTGCCTCTGGCTCAAAGAGGCGGGGGGTACTATTCAATGCTATTCCTAGTTATGAAACCGAATGGCTCCTCAAGGCCCATTCTCAACCTCAAGTCTTTGAACAAATTTGTGAAGGTTTCCAAATTCCGTATGGAAACGCTTTGCTCTATTGTCTGGCCTTGGAGCCCAATGACTATATGGTATTCCCTGGCATACAGGATGCTTACCTACATATACCTATTGACATGTCGCATCAGCAATATCTGGGGTTTGCTATTGGCAACCTACATTATCAATTCCGGGCCTTTCCTTTTGGGCTGGCCACAACTCCGCAAATCTTCACCAAGGTCATGGCGATCATGATGGCCTTTCTCCACCATCAGGGTATCAGGATCCTGCCATATCTGGACGACTTGTTGATCCTAGCGAACTCCCCAGAGGTTCTCATCCATCATCTGGAACTGTCGGTCCAATTACTTCAAGCCCACGGGTGGCTCATCAACTGGAAGAAATCTTAGCTGGTTCCTGCTCAGAGCATGGTATACCTGGGGGTGTTACTGGACACACACAACCAATGGTTGTTTTTGTCTCAGGAGAAGGTCCTGAAACTTCAGGAAAGGATACGATGCTTCCTCTCTCGCCCTTGTGTGTCAATACACTCGGCGATGCAAGTACTAGGCCTCATGGTGTCGGCTTTCGACATGGTAGAGTACGCTCAATTTAATTTTCGCCCTCTGCAGCGGTTAATCCATTCCAAATGGGACGGCCTGCCTCGCCGGATCAGGTCTCACATGATTAACTTGACTCCGGAAGTTCGTCTGTCTCTGAGCTGGTGGCTCCAGCCCAACAATTGGGCAGGGGTCGTCCCTTCTGGATCTCCAACTGGGTCCTGCTAATGATGGATGCCAGTCTGCGGGGTTGGCCCGCAATGTTGGAGCAACACTCTCTTCAGGGTCACTGGATCAGGGAGAAATCTCCTTCCGATAAACATTCTGGAGTTGTGGGCAGTGTTCAATGCTCTGAAACTGGCCCTGCCTCTGGTACAGAAAAGGCCTGTTCAAGTACAGTCGAACAACGCCACCACGGTGGCGTACATTAATTATAAAGGTGGCACTTGAAGCTACATGGCAATGATGGAAGTGTCAAAGATTCTTCTATGGGCGGAACACCATCTGACAGCCATATTGGCAGTGTTCATTCCGGGGGTCCTCAACTGGGAAGCGGACTTCCTCAGTTGTCAGGACGTACACACCAGAGAGTGGAGCCTTCATCCTGAAGTCTTTCAACTCCTAGTGGACCAGTGGGGCCTACCAGATGTAGACCTGATGGAGTCTCGACACAGTCACAAGGTTCTGGTCTTCGCAGCAAGGACAAGGGATCCTCAAGCAGTGTTTGTGCATGCCCTGGTTATTCCATGGAACTCTCGACTTCCATACGTGTTCCCTCCAGTGTCACTCCTGCCCAGGGTAATATGGAAGTTCAAGCAAGAAGGAGGATTACTACTTCTAATCACCCTAGCGTGGCCCAGATGGCATTGGTTCTCAGACCTTCCTCTACTATTTCAGCAAACGACCAGACCTCCTTGTTCAGGGACCTTGTGCCTACCAGGATCTGTCCCGACTGGCTTTGATGGCGTGGCTCTTGAAGCTCCAGTTCTGAGGGCCAAGGGATTTTCTGAGGTGGTCATTCAAACAATGTTGAAATCCCGTAAACCGGCTTCGGCTCAGATTTATTATAGCATCTGGAATTCTTACTTCACCTGGTGTGCGGCTAAGAATTATGATGCGTACAAGTTCAGTACTGCCAAACTTTTGGCTTTTCTGCAACAGGGCATGGACTTAGGCCTTCGCCTGGCCTCCCTCAAGGTTCATATTTCAGCCTTGTTGGTTTGGTTTCAGAGAAAAATTGTGACTCTGCCTGACGTTCATACTTTCACTCAGGGCTTTTTTACGGATTTAACCTCCCTATGTCCCTCCTGTGGCTCCTTGGGATTTGTCGGTTGTTCTGGATGCCTTACAAGAGTCTCCGTTTGAACCTCTTGAGTCTGTGGACTATAATTGGCTTACACTTAAGGTCTTATTTTTGCTGGCTATTGCCTCTGCTAGAAGGGTTTCAGACTTGGGTGCTTTATCCTGTCGGTCACCCTTTCTGATTTTTCACCATGACCGGGCGGTTCTTAGAACTCGCCATGGTTATCTGCCTAAGGTGGTGTGGCCGGACAGCCCCTGGTTAACCCCTAGTGCCTGCACCATTAGGAGGACAATGGGCACTTGGCGCCACTTTTTAAACTGTGCACTGGTGCTAGGCGCCATCTTTAAATGTATTGTGGGTACTAGGCACCGGGTGTTCAAAATAGGTTTAATAATGTGTCATGGGGGTCATTCTGAGTTGATCGCTAGCTGCATTAGTTCGCTGTGCAGCGATCAGGCAAAAAACTGCACTTCTGTGCATGCGTATGCGCCTCAATGCGCACGCGTGTCTTACTATTGCAACGAATGATGTAGTTTCACACAAGGTCTAGCGAAGCTTTTCAGTCGCACTGCTGGGCGCAGAGTGATAGACAGGAAAAGGGCGTTTCTGGGTGTCAACTGACCATTTTGAGGGAGTGTTCGAAAAAACGCAGGCGTGGCTGGGCGAACACAGGGCTTGTTCGTGACATCAAAAAAGGAACTGAATGGTCTGAAGTGATCGCAAGCGCTGAGCAAGTATTGAGCTACTCTAAAACTGCACCAAAAAAATTGCAGCCGCTTTGCAAACCTTTCGTTCGTACTTCTGCTAAGCTAAAATACACTCCCAGTGGGAGACGGCATAGCGTTTGCATGGCTGCAAAAGACTGCTAGCGAGCAAACAACTCGGAATGACCACCTATATGTTACAGGTTGAGTATCCCTTATCCAAAATTCAAATTCCCACATTTTTGGGTCCCCTACTGAGATAATGACATATATATTATATATTCTGTGTATATATAGATATATTATATAGATATATAATACAATATACATATATATGTGTCATTATCGCAGTAGGGGAACTAAAAACGTGGGATTTTGAATTTTGGATAAGGGATACTCAACCTGTATATCACTGCGCAGTGCGCAGTTGGAGAATGATGGACTGCACGGTTATAGAACTGCATGGACACTTATGAGAAAAGTGGTATCCGTTCAGATGGTCGACCATGTTATGGTCGACAGTCATTAGGTCGACCACTATTGGTCGACATTGACATGGTCGGCATGGACACATGGTCGACACATGAAAATGGTCGACACATGAAATGTCGACACATGAAAAGGTCGACATGAGTTTTTAAACTTTTTTTTCTTTTGGGGAACTTTTCCATACTTTATGATCCATGTGGACTACGATTGGAACGGTAATCTGTGCCGAGCGAAGCGGTAGCGGAGCGAAGGCACCATGCCCGAAGCATGGCGAGCGAAGTGAGCCATGCGAGGGGACGCGGTGCACTAATTGGGGTTCCCAGTCACATTATGCAAAAAACGACACCAAAAAAGTAAAAAAACTTATGCCGACCTTTTCATGTGTCGACCTTTCATGTGTCGACTATTTTAATGTGTCGACCATGTGTCCTTGTCGACCATGTCAATGTTGACCAATAGTGGTCGACCTAATGACTGTCGACCATAACATGGTCGACCATTCATACCGACCCCGAGAAAAGTACAAGGTATTTTGTTTCTAAAAGACCTTGACAATTGTTGTTCAGCAACTTGTACGGGATCCGGATTGAAAGTCGACAGTAACTAGGTCGACAATGTCTAGGTCGACCACTATTGGTCGACAGTAACTAGGTCGACAGGGTGTCTAGGTCGACAGGGTCTTTAGGTCGACATGTTCTAGGTCGACAGGTCAAAAGGTCGACATGAGTTTTTCACAATTTTTTTCTTTTTTTGAACCTTTTCATACTTAACGATCCACGTGGACTACGATTGGAACGGTAATCTGTGCCGAGCGAAGTGTAGGCACCATGCCCAAAGCATGGCGAGCGAAGCGAGCCATGCGATGGGACGCGGTGCACTAATTGGGGTTCCCGGTCACTCTACGAAGAAAACGACACCAAAATAACATTAAAAACTCATGTTGACCTTTTGACCTGTCGACCTAGAACATGTCGACCTAAAGACCCTGTCGACCTAGACACCCTGTCGACAAATAGTGGTCGACCTAGACATTGTCGACCTAGTTACTGTCGACTTTCAATACCACACCCAACTTGTACATAGGCAGTCATATATTAATTGTCCTAGCTAAAGCAGGGTGTCGATTAGCAGGCCTTTTGGTGTGCAAACATTCTCTTTCAGGTACAAACGAAGGGTTGGAAAGAAGACTGTGCTTTCAGCATCTCCTGTGGTGTGATAACTCAAACCTGGTTTTGCATGAAGACACAAGTGGCTGCTAAATCAGATTGTGTTTTACAAATGCAAACTAGTGGGTTTCGTGTAACAACAGTTTGATGTAAGATTTCTTAGGCTGCATTATGTGTGATGCAGATTATGTTTAATTTATAAGAATGTTGTATATGTGAGAGGATGAATGCAATTGAAATTCAAGTTATATTTACATTTGTGAAAGAGACAGGAATATGATAATCAGATTGTGTTTGGGAAAGCACACTGGTTTGGTTATATATGAAAAGGAGCAGAACATTGCTTTATCTAATTCTGAACTTTTGAAATGTAACTTGTATTTATTTATATTTTGTGCGATAACCTGACTGGTTGGAGAAGACAGGGAGGGCTTACCCCCCTGTGGTACTGTGTGTAGAACTGAGATAAAGAGGAGGCCTGTGAGCCTCTAGAGTGTATTATACAAGTTTCATTCTGCTGTAACATCTTGCTGTATTGCTGAGCCTTTTTGAAGGCTGTATTTGGCATTAAGCATCATCTGCCTCAAGAAGACCGCTTCATCTTGTGACATGCAGGGCCAGGCGAAACTAGCTCCGTTTTCCTCCTGTCCAGGGTGTAACCAGCATCTCCAAGCTCCGCCTTCGGCCTGCTACCGTGCTGTGCTTAGGCAAGCAACGTTTGGGGATTCGTCAACCCCACACAGGTGTGGTAAGGCGGCGTGTCAACGCATACAGAGCAGAACCGTGGGTCCAAACGCCACGGCAGGTAAGGAGTTTGGTGGTGGCAGCATAAATCCGCCCACTGTGCAGTAACAGGCGGATACTGATGGTAAGCAGGAATCCCCATATGGCCAGGTCCGGCGTGACCTAAACATCCATTCTGTGTACTGGGGACGGGACGCAAAAGCAGTGAGGGCTTTCGTATGGGACCGTCCGGTCACAGGTGGTGTCGTCTTTCCAACTTAACCAAGAGATTGTGGTTCCGCCCTTTATCTCTCCTGGTTTGTCCTCTAAAGAATGGTCTTTAGATGTGGTACGGGCTCTCCGTATATATGTGAAGAGAACAGCCTCTCTTAGGAGATCTGATTCTCTCTTTGTCCTTTTTGGTTTTCATAAACGTGGCTGGCCTGTGAATAAGCAGACCTTGGCCAGATGGATTAGAATGGTGATTGCACAAACTTATGTACAGGCTGGCCTTCCAGCTCCTGCTACTATCAAGGCCCATTCTACTCAGTCTGTTGGACCTTCTTGGGCAGCCCGCCGTGGCGCGTCCATAGAACAATTGTGCAAGGTGGCTACGTGGTCCTCAGTGAACACGTTCATTAGGTTCTATGCCTTTGATACCAGGATGCTTCCTTTGGATGCTGGGTTCTTGTGCCCGCTACAGTGCGTCCCCTCCCTTGAGGAACTGCTTTAGGACATTCCCGATGTTATTCCCTGTGGAATACAAGTGTACCCCTCTGCAGAAAAGGAGATTTATGGTAAGACTTACCATTGTTAAATCTCTTTCTGCGAGGTACACTGAATTTCACAGGGCGCCCACCCTGACGCACTTAGCTTCTTAGGGTTTGTATGGCATTAGCCGCTGGTACCTTCTCCTGTTGTTAGAATGTGGTTCTCTGTGGCTACTAACTACTACTGTTGTCTCTTTTACCCGCTACTGCATTGGACTGGTTAACAAAACTGAGCTCCAGTGCCTGGAGGCAGGGATATAGAAGAGGCAGGGGTGCAGTGCATCCTGGGAACAGTCAAAGCTTTAGCCTGTTGGTGCCTCGGATCAAGATCCAACTCTACACCCAAATGTTATTCCCTGTGGAATCCAGAGTACCTCGCAGAAAGAGATTTAACAATGGTAAGTCTTACCATAAATCTCCTTTTACTATACTGTAACTATCTATCTATCTATCTATCTATCTATTTATCGTATACATCTTATAAATGAGAATGTCTGTTTGTTTGTCTGATTGCAATAAGCTCCAAAACCACTGAAGTCGGCAGCGATGGGCATATGCGCCTCAATAGTGATGGATCAGAACATCGTGGCACGTGTGTACTGTGTAATGTGGTAGACTTATTCAGAGGTAAGTGTCATTAATTAGTACTTCTTTGGACTAACATTGATAAATGTAGGTTAAAGAGTTATAAATTATTTTTTTAACTGATTCAATCTTGTTGAGATTTCACAATGCCTAGGAGAATATCTTCACTTGGTGGTGACAGTGCTGCGGGTAAAAGGGTGCGCATTGCAAGAAGAAATAAGGATAGCCCGGGGAGAGAACATCGCCTCTTAAGTACCATATATAGGCTATATAGTTCATATCGCATGGAAACATAGTGCATATTGCACCGTGTGTCTAAGCTTGAGATGCCGATCAGCATGGGATCAGCATCGCAAGAAAATATAGTGGGTGCAGGGCTGATACTGACTACATGCCTCCGGGCACAATATAGTCAGTATAGGCCGCGACACCCCGTCGCACTGTGTGTCTGCACATTTAGAAAACTGAGAGAGGAATGCTTCACAGCGTCAGGCAGAAACTCCGCAGCAGAGAAGTAATCACCTATCTTTGCAAAGAATTAATCCATTTCCATAGGCAAGGTGAAACCTCTGAAGAAAATTTGCTTGCCACTCTTTGCAAAGAGAACATTTCTGTATAAATAGGAAGAATGAAAGACAAATTGCTAAAACTACGCACAATCAAAATCTTTTCATGTATAATATATTTTCTCAACACCCTCCACCCCTACACTATATATTACCGAAATCCGGAAACCCTAGGTTTCCAACTTCCGTTATCACTGACTCCAAACCAAGCGGAGTCGAGCACTGCAGCTAATTATTTGATAAAATAAAATACATTATAACCTTGAAATTAGCAATAATAGCTATAAAAATGTATGTGCTTTTGAACCACCTACCTGTATCTTAATTATCAGCCTGAAAAAATCACAAATATAAATAATTGTCCATAGGAATAATATATTAACACTACAGTAGGTGATTCATCGTGCCCTACAGACGCTCTTCACACCGTCGCGGTTGCAGGGGTGCAGCGGTTGAGGGAGGGGTGGGTGCATTGGTGCAGCAGGTGGGGGAGGGATATGGGTGCTGCAGGTGGGTGAGGGGGTCCGGAGCCACCACGGGTGCTGGAGGGGGTGTGTGGGGGTGCAAAGGATGGGGTCCGGAGCTACTGCGAGTGGGGTAGGGGCGGGTAATGCTTCTCCTGCTTCTCCCCCTAGAAGTTGCTAAGCTGCTGTCCCCCCTTTAGCAGTGGCTCTCCCGGCGACTCGCACAGCAGCCAAGCAGCCAATCACCATTGTTAGTGCCGGTGTCCCAATGTGCCGCATTACAGGGAAGTAGACACACTAAATAAACTACAGCTCCCAGCAGCCCTTAGCGCCGGAATACTTCGGCACTAAGGGCTGCTGGGAGCTTTAGTTTATTTAGTGTGTCTACTTCCCTGTAATGCGGCGCATTGGGACACCGGCACTAACAATAGTGACTGGCTGGCAGAACTGACTGACTCGCTGAATCAATGTTAAATGTGAGAGTGCTGTGCAGTATCAGTGACACTACACACCCACTGCACTGCACAGCACTGTCACCTTTTACATTGATTCAGTGTCCAGACATTACCCTCTGTGATATCACCCATTCTGTCCGTTACATTAGCTATCTCAGGGCTTCCAGGTCGGCAGCACAGGTGCTGTGTTGTGGAGTCAGGGCCTCTGGGGATCTGGGCACGGCTGTGGCGGGGAAGCACTTCTGTGACATCACGCGCAGAGGAGGCTCCAGGGCTCAGAGAGTATGCGGCGCAGGGAGGGCTATGAAAGCCTTCCGCAGCGCCGCTTTCATACACATCTATGCCGGTGGCCGCAGCAGCTTTTGTGCCACCTGCACCGCGGCTAGGGAGTGGGGATTGTTGATGCTGGAGGGGGCAGGCGGACTGGCAGCAGGACACAGGCTGCTGCAGTAAAAGGATTTTCCCCCCCTATCTACAGCAGATGCAGTGGCATACCCTCCAGCTGTACCTTTTTGGCAGGTATAGTACCTTTTTTTTATGCTCTGTACCGATTTCTGGCTCTCCAAACTTCCATTAAAAGTATAGGAAAAGGGGCGTGGTAACATAATTTTACCCGTGGCCACGCCCCATTTCAGATTTGTAGCGATTTTTATGTGTAAATTGTTGGAGGTTATGTTGCTGCAGATGCAGTGGGCCTATTTTGGGGTATGGACATGGAACTGCAACTCAATCAGCCCCATTGTTAATCCTGCTCTGGGAACACACAGCAGCCAAAGGGCAGAGCCTCCCATTGGATGTAACATGTGTGGGAGGGCGTTTCTCGCCCAATCAGCTGTAGACTGGGTGTGATAGTGTTAGGATCTCCTGCTCTGTGCTGCCACGTCGCCATGGCAACCGGGAGGCAAGTGTTAGCGAAGTAACCTGAGCGCAGCTGATACTCCGGTCCGGGTTTTTACTGTGTAGTGGTTACAGGCTCTGTGCACGGCAGGGAATCCGGCGCTGGTTTTGTGCTCACAGTCTGTGAGGTTTGAGTGGGGCGTGGACAGCACCTGCTATATAAACCATCCTCTCAGGCTAGGCAAATGCTGCAGAATCTTTGTTTGTTAGTCAGTTCCAGAGAGTTAGCTAGTACTGTGTGACTTTGTATTTACTTGTTGCTTACTGCGAATAGGCCTTGGGATTCGGTACTTCATTCTGCCAATCCGGACCTAGCAGTAAGACTGGAGTCAGTTGTTTGACCTGCTGGGGTTCTTTTGCTATTCTGTGAACCCAGCAGGTTTGCGGCTGTACTCTCAGACCTGCTTGCTTAATCCTCCCTCACTGTGCAGGGCGTCCAGGTGTCAGTTTAGTGGCAGTAAGCTGAACCTGTGCCCTGCAAATGGGGGTTAGGATTGTGGATACTCTCCTTGTGTCTATATTTCTATCTCTGACCAAGGAGTTTATTCCCACACCCGTTGGTAACACTTTGGGGTTTTTTCTGTTGCTCTTAGCAACATCATTTCAGGTGCTCCACATGTTAAATCACTACACCTCGCTTCATTGTCCACTCTATTCCATCTGAGCATTCCTGACACTAGGGAGACACCCAATTCCTGAGCCTTTGGGCTTCTCCGTTCACTTTGTGTTTATTAGTTAATCCATCACCTCCTGTGTATGTTATGTTATACTGTCTGTGAGTTCGTTTGCTTCGCTTCCCTCTCTGTTCATACACCGGTATACTCCTGTTAGCACTGGTGTGCGTAACATATTCAGCAGCCCTACTCCTGTTGAAATTTTGTGGGAATATGGAGCATACCCCTCAAAATACTTTGCAACAGGTGGTCGATCAGGTGCAGGTCCTGACTCGACAATTTAATGAGATGTCCATTAAAATGAACACCCCGCAGGCCGCTAGCGGAGCTCCTGCAGCAGCAGCGGCAAGTTCAGGGGTTAAGGAGCCGAAAGTAAATCTCCCGGATCGTTTTTCTGGAGATCGCTCGCAGTTCTTTTGTTTCAAGGAGAGCTGTAAGCTATATTTCAGGCTTAGGCCCCAGTCTTCTGGGTCGGAGATTCAGCAGGTGGGCATGGTGATTTCCTTGCTACAAGGAGACCCACAGGTCTGGGCATATGGGTTATAGCCTGACTGTCCGTCGCTTAAAAGTGTTGATGCTTTTTTTACGGTACTGGGCATTTTGTATGATGACCCTGACAAGATGGCTTCAGCCGAGGCTCAGATTACGGTTCTTAAGCAAGGGCGACGGCCAGCTGAGGTTTATAGTACGGAGTTTCGGAGGTTGGCTCATGATACCCAGTGGAATGACCCAGCCCTGAGAAACCAGTACCGAAGGGGCCTTTCTGACCAGATAAAGGACCAACTGGTACAATATCCCTCGCCTGATAGCTTAGATCAGCTCATGCAGTTATCCATCCGGGTGGATAGACGGCTGAGAGAGCGTAGGCTTGAAGGGAGACCGCAGTTTCCTTTTTTCCCAAGGGAACCTCAGACTCTGAGGAATATTCCGAGGAGCCTATGCAGATTGGGGCTACCCGCCTCTCCTCGCGTGAGAAGACGCGGAGGAGACAGCAGGGTTTGTGTTTGTACTGTGGGAATAAAGGTCATGTTGTAGTATCATGCCCAGAAAAACCGGAAAACTTCAGGGCCTGAGGGTGATGGGAAATATCCTGTCAGGCCAGAAGTCAGAATTTCCCAAAAAGACTTTTCTCATTCCGGTGACTTTGGAGATCCTCGGTCAAACTGTCAAGACTGAGGCCTTTGTTGACAGTGGGGCCGATGGGGTTTTCATGGACCGTCAATTCGCCCTGGAACACTCTGTTCCCTCAGTACCTTTGGCATCAGAGATTGAGATCTGTGGGTTAAACGGGGAACCATTGTCCCAGGGTAAAATTACCTCCTGCACCAGCCAAATTCCTTTGTTTATTGGAGCCACACGCTCTGAAAAATTGTCTTTTTATGTGACTGTCTGTTCTTTTGCCCCATTGGTTTTGGGGTTACCCTGGTTAAGGGCCCATAACCCTCAATTTGACTGGGTCTCTGGGGAGATTCTTAGTTGGGGTAGTAATTGTTTCAGGAGTTGCTTGAGCCTTCCAGTCAGGCTCTCGCAGCTAAGTTTGCCAGGATTGCCAGGATGTTATGCAGATTTTGCGGATGTGTTCTCCAAAAAAATTGCGGAGGTACTACCTCCCCATCGCCCCTATGACTGTGCCATTGATTTGTTGCCGGATGCTAAGCTTCCCAAGAGCAGGTTGTACTCCCTGTCACGTCCTGAGACTCAGGCTATGGCAGAGTACATTCAGGAGAACTTGGCTAAGGGATTTATCAGACCCTCACAGTCCCCAGTTGGGTCGGGGTTCTTCTTCGTGGGTAAAAAGGACGGTTTGTTGCGACCCTGCATCGACTTCAGGGAATTGAACCGTATCACGATTAAAAACTCGTACCCACTGCCTCTCATTTCGGTTTTGTTTGACCAGCTTTGTACTGCCACCATTTTTTCTAAGATTGACCTACGCGGTGCTTACAATCTAATCCGAATAAGAGAGGGGATGAATGGAAGGCGATCTGCAAAAATTAAGGGGAGTTACTTCGTGGGGAAGGTACGTGGCCACATAATAGTGGCAATTTGCATTACACCACACAGTAGTGCAGCTAATACACACTGCACCAGGTAGAACCTCCTATACACTTTGCGCCAGGCACAGCACTGAGACACATTGCACCAGGGAGATAACTGAGACACATTGCCTAGCCACAGACGCCTAGCGGGAACACTACATAACATGCTCCCCAGCAGTGCCAGCTACACGTGACATGCCCCCCAGCAGTGCCAGCTACACGTGACATGCCCCCCAGCAGTGCCAGCTACACGTGACATGCCCCCCATCAGTGCCAGCTACACGCGACATGCCCCCCAGCAGTGCCAGCTACACGCGACATGCCCCCCAGCAGTGCCAGCTACACGCGACATGCTCCCCAGCAGTGCCAGCTGCACGCGACATGCCCCCCCCAGCAGTGCCAGCTACACGTGACATGCCCCCCCCAGCAGTGCCAGCTACATAAATGGCCACACAGTGCCAGATATGCACCCACAGTTCAGATACATAAATGCCCCCAAAGTGCCAGATACATAAATGCCTCCACAGTGCAGATATGCCCCCCACAGTGCCAGATACATAAATGCCTCCACAGTGCAGATATGCCCCCCACAGTGCCAGATACATAAGTGCCCACACAGTGCCAGATACATAAGTGCCCCCACAGTGCCAGATATAAAAATGCCCACACAGTGCCAGATATGTCCCCACAGTGCCATATATAAAAATGCCCCCACAGTGCCAGATATGCCCCCATAGGGCCAGATACATAAATGCCCCCAGTGCCAGATACATAAATGCCCACACATTGCCAGATGCATAAATGCCCCCAGTGCCAGATGCATAAGTGCCCACACAGTGCCAGATGCATTATTGCCCCCCACAGTGTCAGATACATTAATGCCCCCACAGTGCCAGATACATTAATGCCCCCAGTGCCAGATATGCCCCCACAGTGCCAGATAAATAAATGCCCCCCACAGTGCCAGATAAATAAATGCCCCCACAGTGCCAGATAAATAAATGCTCCCAGTGCCAGATAAATAAGTGCCCCCACAGTGCAGATATACCCCCACAGTGCCAGATACATAAATACCCCCACAGTGCCGATATGCCCCCCCAGTGCCAGATACAGAAATGCCCCCACAGTGCCAGATACATACATGCCCCCACAGTGCAGATACATAAATGCCCCCACAGCGCAGATATGCCCCCACAGTGCCAGAAATGCCCCCACAGTGCCAGATACATTAATGCCCCCTCACAGTGCACAGATAAATGTCCCGTCCCCACGCAGTGCCAGATAAATGAATGCCCCCCACAGTGCCAGATAAATGAATGCCCCCCACAGTGCCAGATAAATGAATGCCCCCCACAGTGCCAGATAAATGCCCCCACAGTGCCAGATAAATGCCACCCACAGTGCCAGATAAATGCCCCCCACAGTGCCAGATAAATGCCCCCACAGTGCCAGATAAATGCCACCCACAGTGCCAGATAAATGCCCCCCACAGTGCCAGATAAATGCCCCCCACAGTGCCACATATGCCCCCAGTACCTGCTGTGCCGAGGGAGGGGGAGTGCTGCTGTGCGCGCCCGCTGTCTGTGCTCTCTGCGCGCGCTGAGCGGCGCCGGTGTCTGACATCAGACGCCGGCGCCGCATAGCGCACACAGCGGCGGCGCACACAGCAGTGTCAGCCGGGACAGCAGGGGAGATCAGGGCCAGCTCCAGGCTCCGACATGGCGGCGCCAGCGCACGGCGCCCATTAAGGGTGGCGCCCTGCGCAGCCGCTCGAGTCGAACATGCCTCGAGCCGGCCCTGCATACACCGGTATACTCCTGTTAGCACTGGTGTGCGTAACAGATAGACCTGCTGCTAACCCAATGAGAGCTCCTAGCCACGCCCAGCGTTAGACACACAGGCACAGAGTCACAGATCTGGGCTAGTATATAAGAGATATTCTGGAAAAACATCACCACAGTCAATATATAAATATAATCGACAATGAATGTCCCTTTCTTACAAATACCCTATAAATTTTATTATTTTCGGTTAATAGAAGAAACACCACACTTTCTCTCCAGGAGGTTTTTGGTATATAGTAAGCCCAATAAATACGCACTGGAGAGCAGAAGTATTCTACAGCACTTTAAGCAACCTCTCATTCAATCTGTTTTGATGCGTTTCTCTGCTAGTTTTCAATGCAGATTCTTCACATGATCATCAAGTCTGCACAACATATTTAAATCACAGTTAGCCAATCATAAATCTGTCTGATCTCAGCAGCAGTAATATGCATTTCATTAACAAAATAACTAATTTGTACTCACTATTTATATAGAGATGCAAAAAAAGATAACAATCCTAACTTGTACCACAATATTTTTTAAACAAATGATGGCAGTGTGAAAGGCAGACACAGCTGCTGTATAATTAATATAACCAAAGGCAGGCTTATACTTTTATCTGCAATACTAAATCAAATCAAGTAAATGAAATCTCAAGCATGAAAACAAAAAGATAATAAAAATTGCATAAATAATATAACTACAAGTATCTAAGTCAAAGAGATACTGATAAATGGAATTGAAAGTTTAATTAAACAGACTCCAAGTCGTACCTTTTTACATAACTTACTTTCTGGACCAATAATACCAAGCTCTTATTAGGATTAGCCAACTAAAACTTTAAAAAATTGAGATGCTTTTATTGTTTGAAGTATTTGAAGACTTGCCTCACCAAGGGGTATATTTACTAAAAGTAGATTTGCAGTTTCAGTCCATTTAAAGGTGATTTTAAGGTGATTTGGAGGTGCATTTGACTAAATGTGTTGGTGTTAGTAAAATACTCAATACTCAAAAGAGTAAAATTAGTGGAAAAGATGGAGGCAGCATTAGGAGGGCATGCTGGGTCCTGTAGTGCCATTTGAAAGATACAGGGGTGACTCCAGGTAAACTAGCTCTCAATCTGGATATATTTTGTATGTGCCTTTATCATGTGGCCATACACTAAGCAATTATATGACCCATAGTGGATGCAATTATTATTATTATGCTGTGTTTGAGTTTGAGGAATGGTACCCCCCCAGGTTTGGTGTGACCGGGCTACCTTGGGGCAGCACACCATAATATTTATTTAACACTTGTGTAACACTTTTACTTTTCCACTAATTTTACTCCTTTGAGTATTTTACTAACACCCTTATATTTGTATCACTTTCTAACATATAGCTCCTGCTTCTTTCTTATTAACACATATTAACAATATAGTATGTCAATGGTGTGCTGCCCTGTGGTGGTTGGGCCTAAGCTGACTTTGTGGGTTCCACACCCTGGACTTATACTTAGTATTAGGGACCTCCAGTAATAGAGCGGCCGTGAAGTGGCCTGGAGGCGTATCATATTTTTTGCAAAATATATGTAACGAAGAGCTCTAAATTTTCTATTATTATATTGTATACAGTTCTTCTTACTAACAGTCCGCACAGTGCGTGGCAATAATCCTTTTGTTTTTCTTGTCTAGAAGTAACTAGTGATGAGCGGATTCTCATCACTAGAAGTAACCCCCTCCTGCAGCACCTGAGGAGTGTTACCAGTTAGATTAGAGCAGTTTGCCATCATATATATTGCAGGTCTGCAGTAGACCGCAGGTTGCCACCCATAGACTTCAATGGGGATTTTTTTCCTATGGGTTTTGCATCAGTGACAGGCCAGGAGCACACAACTAATCAGGAGAGTGCTATGACATGGCGCTCCCTGATTGGCTGGCGGTTTTCCAAGTGACACAAGTCAAATAGAGATCCGCCTTTTGGGAAAAGTGGATCTATGTGTGTACACATGGATCCAGTAATGTCCGCTGGTTCGGGTTAAAGCATTTTTTTTTTCCAACCCCTGGATGTTTACATGGATCCAAGAGAGCTGATCTACATCAGATATTAGGTGAGTTTTTTTTTTTTCAACAGGTACCCTATGGATTTTTACTGGAAAAGTGGACTGAATCGCTTCGTAGGATGGTAGGTAAGTATATGTAAGTGTAATTTAGATGCAATCTAGGGTCAGTTGTGCTGATCAATTTGCCCTCACACATAAATGATTCATAATACTAAGTGTTTGTAAATGAACAGCTGAACAACACCAGTAAACAGGTATTTGAACGTTTACATTTAAATATTACAACTTTTTACACTCCAAGCCTGAAGAACTGGACTTTTATCTGAAACGAGCCACGTACCACAAATTAATTTTCTTCATTGTACGCCATAGTTTTTTTTCTCTAAAACAAAAACATCCTTCATTCTACCTGCTACTCACTCCTCTGTACACATTGCTGCCTCAATTATTCACTCACCTCTTATTAACACTCATGAGATTTTTAATTATCTCTCTACTTTGACAATAACATCCACAACCGGTCATCATAAAAAACATTCACAAACCTCCATCTTTATTTATCTCTCTCTCTCCTGCTTCTTTTAGCTGGTGACATTTCCCCAAATCCAGGACCCAATCACTTGCCCCACTCACACCCACCTGATTCACAGCAATATAGAAATCCAGCCAACCTCATAAACATCACATGTCTCCCTGCACTCTCCAATTCACTAAAATGTGCCTTATGGAATGCACGCTCCGTTTGTAACAAATTAACATCCATACATAGGATCAGTATTGCCCATTAGATCTGTTTGCATTTATCGTAAGGCACCCAATATAGGCAACAGCCTTGTAAGAAGTGCCTGTCCACCTGCAAAAGAACCTGCAAGAATTAAATCTAAAGGTTTTTACAGGTGTATGTCGTGCATTGCATGTCAAGAAATCAAAATGGTGATCCAAAGTAAAACTAGCCAAATAAATATCAATGAAAGATCTTTTGAGATAAAGGATTTCATTACATGCGCCACAAAAAATGTGGTGTATGCAGTGGAATGCGACTGTAACTTGGTATATATTGGGCGAACTTCGAGATCACTAAAAGTGAGGTTAGGAGAGCACCTCAGGAATATTAAAAAGGGTCTGGAAACCCATGCACTTTCTAATCATTTTAGAAGGGTACATGGGTGTTCAACATCAGCCATTAAGCGATTTGTGGATCTGCAATGGATACAGGGACATTGGAGAAGAAGAGACATTTTGTCCCAATTAGCTAAGGCTGAAGTGCACCTAATATATGACATGGGTACCCTCCAACCAGGAGGACTAAACATAGATTTTGAAGTGAAGTGGTTTTTGTAGTTCTGAGTTCATTATTTGTCTTAAGATTTTAGCCTATGTTGAAATATATATAAGCTCATTCTAACATGTACCTTTTGTTTTATATAGAACGTTCATCTGTGTATGTACATATAAGGAGTAGACGCCTACAGTCTAGTAAAGTAATATCCGTCTCCAAAAATAACAGAGATTAAAGTAGTCCGGCTTCTAAACTGATCTGCGTTACTATAGTAACTACTGACGCCAATACAGCAGGCACGCCGATGTAGTTGACACATCCCTGAATACGAAAGCCGTTACTATGACAACGAACACAATCAAAGTTACGGCCAGATGACGGGATGGCGCGATGACGTATATACCAACATGTGACCCGCGCTACGGCGCAGTGACGCATTATCATGTGACTCAAGTTGGTCACATGACCGGACTACGGGAGCCGCTTTTTACTCTTATTGGAGATTTGGGAAAGTGTCATATGAGGGCGTTTCTCCTGATCATGTGACCGGACTATGGGAGCTGTTCTCTGCCTTGATTGGAGATTGCTGTGTAACTACAGTGATAGAAAGTGGTTTATTTCAGCTAACAACCATTTTATTGTATTTTTAAATGTTCTGTGTAATGTGATTCTGTGATATTAAATTTGTTTTAATAGAAGGTACTGCACTATGTTATTCTATATTTCCTCTTTTTTTTGGGTCCACTGAGTTAAAAGAAGGAAATTGTATGAATACGAATCTATTGACCTCCATGCAGCGCTGGTTCAGTGGTATCCTATATGTTTGTTTTTGTCTAACATCCATACATGACTTCTTCATATCTAACAACTTCAATCTGCTTGCTATAACAGAAACATGGCTCACACAATCAGATATGTCCTCCCCTGCAGCACTGTCACATGGTGGTCTCCACTTCATACACACCTCCAGGCCTGGTAACAGTAAAGGAGGTGGGGTTGGATTATTACTTTCCCAATCTTTCACATACACAGTTCTACCACCGGTACCATCACTCACATTCACATCATTTGAAGTACATTCCATCAGGATTTACACTCCTTTCTCTCTGCATGTTGCAGCTATCTATCGCTCACCTGGGCAACCCAAACAATTTCTGAAAGATTTTTCTGCCTGGATACCTCACTTCCTATCCTCTGACATCTCCAGCATCATCATGGGTGATTTCAATATTGCTATTGATAGTCCAAAATCTGCTGCTCATGCCTCGAAAACTACTCTCTCTAACCTCCTCTCTTGGCCTCTCCCAGTGGACTGACTCCTCTACTCCTCAGGAGGGCAACTGCCTTGATCTAGTATTCACCAGACTATGCTCAGTTTCTGAATTCACTAAACACCCCTTTCCCTGTCTCAGATCACAACCTTATCACCTGCATGCTCTCCACCATTACTTCAAACTCAGAGTCATTTAAGTCCTCTAATCCTCCTCAAACCTGCAGAAATATTAACACAATTAATTTTTAAGAACTGTCCACCTCTCTGCAACAGCTGCTCTCACTTATTTCTGCATTTACTTCTCCTGAGACTGCTGAATCACACCTGAACTAGACTCTAGAAATAGCCCTTGATCAAGTGGCTCCAGCTACCCATCACACTCCACGTAGGTCTAGATGTTAACCGTGGCACTCTAAATTAACAAGACACCTACAAAAACTTACGGAAAGCTGAACGTCAGTGGTGTACAGTAAATATTGTATTCCAAGCGACTGTCTCACATATAATACTGTCTACCACTTTTATCGAAATGCCCTGGACTCTGCCAAACAAACAAACAAACAAACCGGCCAATAGTAGTTACCAACCTGATATCTCTATCACTGTTGAGAACTCAACAATCAACCCTACCCCACAAACTCTCTGCCTAGGTGTCATACTTGACTCAGAACTGTCCTTTGCTCCCCACATTCAATCTGTCTCAAAATAATGTTAAATGCATCTAAAAAACATTTCTAAAATATGACCATACCTTGCACAAGACACTGCAAAAATTCTAATCCATGCTCTCATTATCTCCCGCATTGATTATTGCAATAGTCTACTTACTGATCTTACCATAAAGAGACTCTCACCACTACAATACATTCTGAATGCAGCTGCGAGGCTAATTTTCCTTGCTAGATGTTCATCGTCTGCAGATCCGCTCTGTCAGTCCCTCCATTAGTTACCTGTATTCTACCGTATTCAATTTAAAATACTTTTACTCACACATAAGGCCATTAACCATACTACACTAATGTACATCTCTTCGCTCATCTCAAAATATCTCCCAAACCCGACCTCTCCGCTCCTCACAAGATCTACAGTACATATCTCATCCACACTCATTATTTTCTCTCATGCACGATTGCAGAACTTTCTTTGGGCTGCACCCACTCTGTGGAATACCCTACCAATAAGACTATCCCCTAGTCTACAAACCTTCATAAGTTCCCTGAAAACTGACCTCTTCAGGCTAGCTTATCACTTTCCAGAACCGCTCACTCTACCTTCATAAGATTTCCTATCCGATTATATCTCCACTGTACAGTCCGCACATATCCTCCATCTATTTTCTTTTTCTTCACTTTCCCTTCATTCTGATCATGGTTCATCATTGCTGTGTTGTGATATCATGCAACCCACCTAGAACCTTTGCAATCCAGTGGACAAATATGCAATCGTGCTTTCCTTGTGTATTAATGTCTATTTCCCTATAGACTGTAAGCTTATGAGCAGGGCCTTCCTACCTCTATGACTGTTTGTTTATTACCCAGTTTTGTTTTATCATTGTGTCCAATTGTAAAGAGCAATGGAATTTGCTGCGCTATAAAAGAAACTGTTAATAAATAAATAAATAAGTGTGAGTGTGCAAGTATGTTTTATTAAAGTTATACTTTGTAAGGTGTGCATGTCTTGTCTATATTGTAATATTTCTTTTACAGGTGCAACTAGAGGTACCAGCGGGCCCTTTAATGTCCCACATGCTTGTACTTGTGGTTCTTCAAGTACCAGCATGCGTGGTAGTTAACAGGTAAAAGACAATATTTATTCTTAATTTTACCCTTGGGCTATTAGCCTGGAATTCACAGTCAAGGAATGCCCTTGGGTTCTAGAGGGGGGGCACTTTCTTGCAGGGGACCCCACTCCTTTAGGGAACCGCGACTAGGGCTGACTAGTTAGGGGGGTAATGCCACAGGCAGAGGCATCACCAAATGTGGTGACACCCAGTCATAGCCAGATTAAAGGGAGGATGCAGGGTATACTGTACCCTGGGCCCCCCTATGTCAGGGCCCCCCGGCCAGAGAACACTGACATCACTAGCTTTCTCTCTTATGCAGCAGCAGAACCAGCAGCCAGAATGTGAGTAGGACAGTATGCAGTGCAGGCAGAGACACGGGAGTATCAGATTTCATGAACTGTCAATGGAGCTTCCCAACCAGAGGAAAGATAAGAGGGTGGATAGAGCAGTAAGTGACACAGGGTGGGATCCATGTGTCACTTACAGCTCTCTCCACACCTGTTGTCTGAATGCTGTGTAACTTGTTATCTAATGAGGGTCTAGTGAGAGACACACACACACACACACACACACACACACACACACACACACACACACACACACACACACACACACACACACAGTCCTTGCTAGTCCTGCCCGAGTGTGTAAGTAGTACAGTGGCTGCTGCTATTTTTGCATGTGACAAGATAAATTATAGATTTCATTTTTCTATGTGTATGTTAAGGCTGTTTAAGTTGTCTTTGTTCCACTACAAGAACATTTTATAAAATAGTTGTCTTTCAATTAGGTGTTTAGTTTAAATCTAATATACACCATTTTGCTAAATTTAATATACACAATCCATACATCCCAACATGACCAATTCCAGGAGGGACAAACTGCTCTCTACCTGGACTTACTCTTAAGTTATGATTGCAATCTTAACAATTAAATAGTTCAACACAGGTTACTACAATCATTTATTAAGAGAGAAGTCGATGTAAAGAGCATCTTGTCCCTCCTGGAATGGGTCATGTTGGGAGGTAAGCACAATCTTACGGCGTCCACACACTGAGCGATTCACAAACGATGCAGTATAGTTGCAGCCCCCTACTCACGATTTTGGAAAATAGTTATTTTTAATGAATGATTTATCATAGATCTCTAAAGACATTTACAGACATTGGCAGATCTTGACTGCAGCAGGTAAGATCAGAGGATACATCATACGAGCTGCGGGGATGTGCATCGGATCGTTGTCGTTACAATTGAACATACGATTTGCACTTTTGTGAATGATAAATCGTTATAATTTAACGTTTTCGTCCAAATTGACAGTAAAATCGCTCAGAGTGTGGGCACCTTTATATACAGCACCCCCCCCCCCTTCCACTGGGGTCCCCCTGTCTAAAGTGCCCTGGGCACCCCAAAAGCTTAATGCTTCCCTGCACCAAGTGCACACTCTGGGAAAGTGGCACTTTCATTCACTATATTTTTACATATACTTCATAAGGAGATTCACAGACTCCTTGGGGGCAGCTGATAGATGCACCGATTCAGCCCCCTTTTTTAATCTTTTTCTCCCAGTGCACACTCTGCACTGCTCCCCCCGAGCCCTTGGAGCTGCCGCCCGAAAAGGCCTAACAAAGGGTGCGAGGCCTTGCGGGGGTTTACATTTCTTCACTTCAGGGGCGTATCCATCATCACTGCAAATGCTAGCTACCCCCAGAGACTTGGCTGAGTGCAGTGCCGCCTCTTTATGTGTGACAGGTGCCAAGTGCTGCAGGTGAATGTAACAATGCAGCTCTCGGCTCCTGTCAGTGCAGAAGAGCCGGCAATTTGGTTTTACACCCAGGTTCGGGCCACTTTCCCCGCACCCAGCATGTGATGCCACTGGTCACAGGGACCTATATACTGTAAATGTGCTACCTGGCTGTGGTATTATCTCCTTGACTAGTGGAGCCCAGTGCTTGTTCCAAAAATACAGCGGACCCCTACGTTACCACACCCCCCCACCCCCATATATTTGGAACCAGGACCAGTCCAACAGTCCGATGCTGGTTATTAAAATACGGGGAACCCATAGTAAATTTTTCCGCTGTATTTTAGCAAGCAGGACCGGCTCAAAGAACTCGGGGCTGGTTATGCTTTTGGTGGTGGGGGGAGTGTACTGCATATCTTATTTTTTTTTTTACTCTTTTATTTTTTCAACTGTTAAAAAATTTTTACTGCCAGAGGGCCCGATTCAGACCTGATCGCTGTTGCTGCCGAATATCTAATGATTTTGCATGCATATACACCGGAATGTGCAGGCGCGTTGCCAAACAGCGACAGGATGGTGCAAATATTTTGATTGCAAGGCGTTCCCAAGGTGATTGACAGGAAGTGGACGTTTGTGGGTGATAACTGGCTCTTTTCATTGAATGTCAGGAAAAACGCAGGCGATCCCAAGCATTTTCTGGAAGGGTGTGTGACGTCAGCTCTGGCCCCGAACAGCCTGTCTTTATCACACTGTAGGAGTAAGTCCTGGGCTACGCACAGACTGCACAGTATGGAAAAATAATTAGATGGCGTGTGAGTTGCGAACAGATTTGTAGATGTCCGCTGCCTGGTGACGTTTTCTCACGGCGTACAGTACACATGCATTCGTACACTTCCACGGGGCGGGTATTCACTCTGCCTGAGCAGCGACTATCTGATCGCAGACCTCTGCAAATTTGCGTCACAGGAATCAGGTCTGAATTAGGCCCAGAAGCATGCACGAATCTCACTAATTACAAGGTGCAAGTTTAACCACTAGGTCAGTGGTCTGCATTTTCGCCAGATCTCGCCAGATTTCGCATGTACTGTAGGTATTTTTTTTTTAACTAAAAACTTCCACTGCATTTCATTTGTGAGTTTTGGCACCAACTCACACCTTCTCAAAATGCGAGAAGGTGTGAGTTTGAATTTGACTTAAAACTCGCACCTCATGATCCAGCTCATTGTGTTTCTGTTTTTTTTTTCTTTTTTCTCACATACTGTTGATTTCATTCTGCCCGTTGGACTAGTCAGACCAAGTAATTACATTTTAGGTACTTAGGGGCTTATTTACTAAGCATTGGAGAGAGATAAAGTTGAGAGAGAGAAAGTATCAGCCAACCAGCTCATCACTGTAATTTTTCACACACAGCCTATAACACGGCAGTTAGGAACTGATTGGTTGGTACTTTATCTCTCTCCACCTTTTCTCTCTCCAAGGCTTAATCAATAGATTATTTAATTATTTAGGGCTGTACACTTTATTTGATTTGACAACTCTGATAGTGCACTCTTATGGCGCCACAAGTGCAAGTACTGTATTCACTGTCATCAATGCAAGAACAGCTAAAGCCTGCCAGTGCATACTGTTACTTCTAATCCCATATATTTTGACAGTATTACCATGGTAAACATTGATAAGGATTACCAGGAGAGGCCCAGCCCCAGTGCTACCTCATTACCGAGGCGACGCAGGAAGGGACATCTACAAGATGTATAAACATTTTGTCTGCTGAAGCTGGGGAGCAGAGGCTCCTCCCTCCGGCTATGCCCCCTTGAGCTCACTGCCTGGGAAAGTCCTTTGCACATGTGCAGGATGTTGCTACTCACGCGAGATCCTCTGCGCAGTCTGGAGTCTGCACCCGCCACAGCCAGGGACAGCTCTGTCCCTGCTGTGGTGTATGGGCATCGCCACCTGCAGCTGTTGAAATCAACAGCTGAAGGTGTTGGAACAGACAGCATACATTGCCCCCTCATATCGGCCTGCTATCTTTTAGATAGCAGCAGCGAAATGGACAGGGGCGCATAGCTCCCCTGTAACTGAGCCCGCTCTACTGCTGTAATACATGGGGGAGAAGCGGTATCAGTGCAAATAAAGTGCGCTGATACTGCTTCTCGCCCATAATGCCACCTAATATATTTACCCCTATCATGCACACCAGTCATGCAGTTTAATGCTTGCACACTGCAACACACTGTAGTTTTTAAAACCATATGCAATACAGTATGTGCCAGTTAGGGAGGGATCCCGGGATTTAGGCCCAAAAATGGCCGGGATTCAATCCCGGGATTGGAATCTCCAATCCCGGGGATTGAGGGATCAGCGTTGAGCGTCCTCAGGATGCTCAGATGCTGCCCGGCTCCCTCCTCTCGGCTCCCCCTGCGCAGCGTGACCTGTGCCTGTGAGGTCACGCTGCGCTGTCAGCAGCCGCAGAGCAGGAAGGTATTCACTTGCCGCCTCCTCCCGGCTCCTCCTGCACTTACCCGCCGCCTCCTCCCGGCTTCCCTGCACTCCTCCTCCGGCTCCCCTGCACTCCCCCGCCGCCTCCTCCTTACCAGCTACCCGGCTGTGCAGGTTTGTACATTTTTTAATGTCTGCGGGGCAGGTGGGGAGGGGTGTGGGGGATGGCCGAAAACAGTTGAAAGCCAATCCCGGGAATCCCGGGATTGACCATTTTTCAATCCCGATACCCGGGATTGAAAAAATGGCCCGGGATTGGCCTCCCTAGTGCCAGTATGCAAGCTGCATGCAAAACCATTGCTTAGCAAATTTCTCCCTATGGGGTCTGTTTAATAATTTGAGAGAATTCTTTTCTCCTGGTGGCTTTTTTGGGAATATACAGTATGAGAGGGAATTTTACTGGGTTCTTACTTTACAGCTAAATTTGCATTTTAAATATCTTTACAGTGCTTCAGAGTATATTGATGATTTATGAGCAAGGTATTATATTAAAAAATTACTACTGTTTGTACAATATAGTTACCTGAATACTGACAATTTATTGTATAGTCTTTTTATTCTGTACATTTACAACATTTCTAGCTTTAGATAATACTCTTTTGTGCATCTCACGGGTGTTATTCTCTCCTGTGGCCATGGAATTTTTATGCTTGTACTGTTTGAAAAACAACGATGAATCTTTATACCGTCATACAGTATGTACAATGGGTTGTGATAGCGGAAACTTCTTTTCAAATTATATTGCCCAAGTGGATATGTTGCGATTGGCATGAAAGGACTTCTCTTCAGATTAATGCAGGACCTAATCTATTCTGCTTTCCTGTTATTAAAAATGTACTGTGTTGTGTTCTAATCATATATAAATAGTAAAGTCTATTTAAGTGTTGCATTGAGATTGAGTTGTATGCACAGTTTGCGTTGGGAATGTCTTTCAGCTCCACTGTGCTACAGGCAACATACTGAGTGAAAATGAGACAGCACATAAACTCAGCAAGGTATTGAGAATGACTGGAGCTCCCGGCTTGACTAGTGCTACATCCATACCCCCTGAGACTTGTAGCCACATGTGGGTAGCAGTAGGCAATGCTGCATAACAATGACAAATATATATATATTTACTGTATATATATATATATATATATATCTCAGTTCAGGGCAGTTCACCAGAAGATGTCACTAATGTTCTCTCCTCAAGACGGTTATTAGTTGGGACTCCAGTTCCTGCATGTCTGCTTGTTTTGTTTTTAAATGATTATTAAAATGTCACTAAACTCAGTACACCAACAAAAACCTAATAAAAATGAATAAACACACACACACACACACACACACACACACACACACACACACACACACACACACATATAAAATACTGTGCAAACGCTATAGGCAGGTGTGATGTGAAGACGAATGCTGCAAAGTATGAATGCTTTCGAAAATAGAAGTGTTAGTAGTTTCTTTTTATCAATTAACAAAATGCAAAGTGAATGAGCAGAAGGGAAATCTAAATCACATAAATATTTGGTGTGACCACCCTTTGCCTTTAAAACAGCATCAATTCTTCTAGGTACACTTGCACACAGTTTTTTAATGAACTCGGCAGGGAGTTTGTTCCAAACATCTTGGAGAACTAACCACAGATCTTCTGTGGATGTAGGCTTGCTCAAATCCATTTGTCTAATCCATTTGTTGAGATCACGGCTCTGTGGGGACCATATAATCACTTCCAGGACTCCTTGTTCTTCTTTACGCTGAAGATAGTTCTCAGTGACAGTGGCTGTATGTTTTGATTTGTTGTGCTGCTGCAGAATAAAATTGGAGTCAATCAGACGCCTCCCTGATGGTTCATTCACTTTGCATTTTGTGAAGTGATATTAATAAACTATTAATGCCTCTACTTTTGACAGCATTCTTACTTTACAGCATTTCTCCAAACCTGACTAAAACTTTTGCTCAGTAATATATATATATATATATATATATATATATATATTTATATATATATATATATATATACAGTTGTGCTCATAAGTTTATATATTCTAGCAGAATTTGTGATTTTCTGGCCATTTGTCAGAGAATGTGAATGATGGGGGTCATTCCGAGTTGTTCGCTCATTATTTTTTTCTCGCAACGGAGCGATTAGTCGCTAATGTGCATGCGCAATGTCCGCAGTGCGACTGCGCCAAGTAAATTTGCTATGCAGTTAGGTATTTTACTCACGGCATTACGAGGTTTTTTCTTCGTTCTGGTGATCGTAATGTGATTGACAGGAAGTGGGTGTTTCTGGGCGGAAACTGGCCGTTTTATGGGAGTGTGCGGAAAAACCCTACCGTTTCTGGGAAAAACGCGGGAGTGGCTGGAGAAACGGAAGAGTGTCTGGGCGAACGCTGGGTGTGTTTGTGACGTCAAACCTGGAACGAAACTGACTGAACTGATCGCAGATGCCGAGTAAGTGTGGAGCTACTCAGAAACTGCTAAGAAGTGTCTATTCGCAATTCTGCTAATCTTTCGTTCGCAATTTTGAAAAGCTAAGATTCACTCCCAGTAGGCGGCGGCTTAGCGTGTGCAAAGCTGCTAAAAGCAGCTTGCGAGCGAACAACTCGGAATGACCCCCACTAACTCATAAACTTTTCTTTCACTCATGGTTAGTGGTTGGGGGATTTAAAAAGAGTAAACACAGTTGTTTGACAATAAATGGCTTCACCCAACCACTAACCATGAGTGAAAGAAAAGTTTGGGAGTTATCATTCATATTCTCTGACAAATGGCCAGAAAATCACAAATTCTGCTAGGGTATGTAAACTTATAAGCACAACTGTATATACACATACAGATAGATATAAGGACATGACATTATTTTGCTTGATAAGCAATTATGTTGAACATATTAAACATATTATGTAATACTAATATCGGGAGGAAATTGAAAAGGCTCTCAGAATTTATAGGATATAGCTGTTAGACTGATGAATCGCTGCAGCTGTTTGTTTGGGCCAGTTAGTTCAAGCCCATAAAATTACTGCTTTTGTTGCATGACGTTAAGTGTGCCTATAATCTATATTGAAAAAATGCTGGACCTAACAACGTCTGTAAAAATGCAGTGTTTAATCTGTCTGCATAAATCAATTTACTTATGCAATTCTTTAATCATGTATTTCATGAATCTGTTTATAAAAACTGGTCTTGTAGAAGATGTGGCCATGTAAGTGTCCTCTTGACTTAATAATGAATTGACAATATATACAGTACTGTAAATTATGCCTATAGAGAATCATAGAAAAAAATGTATATTCATTAACAGCCATGAAAATAATATAAAAATAAATACAAGATACCATGAAACATACTGATTTGACATCTTAAACATGTCCTGCAACAGCATATTATAATCTTAGGTTTCCTCACACATTAGATGACTAAAAAACAATTCTCTAGCAGCTGCCTTGCACCCTTTTTGTATAATAAGGATGAGATTGAGTTTTGGATGGATTAAAGGTGTACAATGAGGGAGATTGGAAGGCCTGAGCAGAGTAGATAACACCAAGAGGAAAAATGCAAATATAATTTAAACATTTAAAAATCAAATCTTAAGAAAAAAAAGGTTGCAAATATAATGCAAAAATATCTGCTAGCACATTAGTAGCTTTCCTCTAAGTTCTCTTACGCTTAACACCACAACAAAAAAGGTAAAACATGAAGTAGAACCTCAACTTGTTGTAGCCTCCCCATAGAAAGGCATTACATCAGGGCTGGCCAAAGCAATCCCCGAGATCTACCAACAGTTCATGTTTTCAATGCAGTGAAGTGGGATGGGTCATGATGTTATGATTCACAAGGCCATGCCTATCGCAGTTACTTCTTAGACCTCAACCAGGAGTCCCACAAAATTGGCAACTATGACTAATGCTCATTAAGCAATACTTCTCTTTTTTTGTAACTTCTCTTAATTTATTTAGCAAATTGCCCTTTAGCACCTGTACTGATAAATTTTAAGTTTCAAAGGTTAAATGAAATGCAAGAGAAGTCCTAATAGAGTCAGTGAGAAGATGTGGCCAGAGAAGAAGCGCTGTCATGGCATGGTTGGACTGGCCATCTGGCTCTTCTAGCAAATGCCAGAGGGGTCTGATGGCCTGAATTGCTGATCTAGTCAACAGAAGGGATGGTCGAACTGCTATTCCACCAAGCACTCTGACCAGCTGGCACACCCCTGTGACTCACTCCATGCCCCATGACACATAGCCATGCTACTTTTTCTATGCACACGTACACAGAATGCCAGGGCTAATTCTAGGCCCCAGTCTATCCCTGTGCCAAGGCAACAACTTATTTATGTCAGGTAAATCAGTTAAATTAAAATAGCCAACAGTAATCTAAATCAGGAGATATAGGAGATTTCTGTTGAAGATAAAAGATTTATGTATAATCAATATAGAGATGTTGATAACACCAAAATAAGTTAATTAATTTACCAAAAACAAGGGTTTGGTATGACATCCCGGTGTTCGGGATGCTGGTGGTCACATGACCGACAGCAGCATCCAAACAATGAAGATCCCAACATCAGAGGGGGTAAGTATTTTTACCCTACCCTAACCCTCCAGGGTGGTGGCTAGAGCTAACTCTCCGGGGGTGGTGGGTAGAGCTAACTCCCCATCACCCCCAGTGCCTAACCCTAACCCCCCCCTGGGCCCTAACCCGAACCCTGACTTATCCTTGGGATATCGGCTGTAGGTGTTCCGGTGCTGTACTCCTGAGTGGTGGCAGGATTCCTGTGTTGGTCACATGATTGCCGGCATTCCGACCGGCGAGATGCTAAACACATCCCAAATAGCACACCACAATGAACACAGGGGATGGAACCAACCCCCGTGAAAAAATAGTGCGCTGTCTGCACCAATCAAAGAGACAGAGACAGATATTACTCACTAACAAAATAAATTATTCTCAAAATAACATTATTTATTTGTTAAAATAATTCCTTGGATAGCTATCACATATATATACTTCATCAATACATATTAGATGTGGCAATTGCATAACACATAATACGAAAAATTTAAAAAGGACTAATAAAAATACAAATAGTACTGAGAATTAGCGAGGCTGATACTTGCATCCAATGAGATTTTTAGTCTTCAGGAATATATCCAGTCCTAGTAGCATAAAAATAGGGTGCATAATAATTTATTAACATGCATATTATTGAACATTTACAGTATATAAGAGATTATGCACTCCTGAAAATGATATACTGTCCTGTACATATTAAAAATCACTGAGGAGTTCTGATGCAGAGCTGATCACAACTCAGCTAACTCTTGTGTGTTTTTGCTCTGGAGTAAAGACTGTGTTACTACCAGAGACGCTGAACTGTAAGTGTAATATGCCACTGAATGGAGAGTCAGTGTGTGTGGTTCGGCAATAGCTGTTTCCCCGATGATGCCGGCTCTCACCTACAGGCTTCAGGCAGAAGGATCAGGACCTCCCCATAGACAACCCCCCAAAATCACCACACAATTTGACGGTGACTGAATATTTATTTGTCAGGAGAAATAACTGGTCACTGCTGTGAATTAAATTAAAGTTTAGAGTTAAATGCAGTAACAGTTCAAAATCATACACAGTCACATTAGGAGGAAAATAGGAATTTAATACCTACCAGTAATTCATTTTATTGTAGTCCATAGTGGATACTGGGGAATAGTAGATTACCACGGGCATAGATCGGGTCCACTGGAGCCTGGCACTTTAAGAAATTAATAGTCTGTGCCGGCTCCTCCCCTCTATGCCCCTCCACCAGACTCAGTCAAGAAACTGTGCCCGAGGAGATGGACATACTTTGTGAGAAGGATATAAAAACACAAAGCGGTGAGGTAACAAACCAGCACACAATAACAACAAAGAAAGCATAGCTAACCATAACAGAGGAAAGCAATTCTAACTATAGAAGGATAGCAACGCTAACCAAACATGGAACAGGGACAGCAACAGCAAACCCAACCAAGAACACTTACAACCAGGTAAGCAGTGAAAGAAGCACTGAGGCAGGCGCCCAGTATCCACTACGGGCTATGAGAAAAGGAATTACCGGTAGGTATTAAATTCCTATTTTCTCTAAATTCCTAGTGGATACTGGGGAATTCTAGATTACCATGTGGATGTCCCAAAGCTCCCAGAATGGGTGGGAGAGTATTGAGACCTCTGCAAAACCAACTGGACCTCTGCAAAACCAACTGACCAAACTGAAGGTCATCCTTGGCCAAGGTATCGAACCTGTAGAACTTAACAAACGTGTTCAAACCAGACCAAGTAGCTGCCCAGCACAACTGTAAGGCCGAGACACCCCGGGCAGCCATCCAGGAAGAACCCACCAACCTTGTGGAGTGGGCTTGAATAGAACGCGGCAGCGGCAGAGCTGCTGAAGTATAGGCTTGTTGCATAGTCAATTTGATCCAACGAGCAATGGACTGCTTGGCGGCAGGGCGACCAATTTTCGTAGCATCATAAAGGATGAAAAGAGAGTCAGATTTCCTGTAGCGAGCAGTCCTTTTGATGTAAATCCTCAAAGCCCTCACTACATCCAGGGACTTTGGAGCAACGGAAGTGTCGGATAATACTGGAACCACAATTGACTGATTTACGTGAAAGACCAACACTACTTTTGGCAAAAACTGTGGGCGAGTTCTGTGCTCCGCCCTATCCTCATGAAATATCAAATATGGTATCTTACAGGACAAGGCCCCCAATTCCGACACCTGTCGAGCAGAAGCGAAGACCAGCAACATAACAGTCTTCCACATTAGGTATTTTAAGTCCACCCTATGCAAGGGTTCAAACCAATCCGTCTAGAGAAAGGTTAAGACCACATTGAGGTCTCACGGAGCTGTGGGAGGAACAAAGGGTGGTTGAATGTGCATAACCCCCTTTAGAAAGGTCTGTACTTCAGGAAGCTCCGCCAGTTGTTTCTGGTAGAAGATAGAGAGAGCCAAAATCTGAACCTTGATGGAGCCTAAACATAGGCCCTTATCCACTCCTGCCTGCAGGAACAGTAGAAAATGGCCCAGACAAAATTCCACAGGGGAATATTGTCTACCCTCGCACCAAGAAATGTATTTCTTCCAAATACGGTGGTAATGTTTGGATGTAACCACCTTACGGGCCTGGATCATAGTTGACATAATATTGGAAGGAAAACCCTTCCTGGTTAAAATATCCCTCTCAACTTCCAGGCCGTCAAATGTAGCCGCTGTAAGTCTGGATAGATGAATGGTCCTTGTTGATGAAGGTCCTTGAGAAGCACCAGAGGCCAGGGTTCCTCCAACGACAAGGTCAGGAGGTACGCATACCAGGCCCGTCGAGGCCAATCTGGGGCAATGAGAATTGCCTGAACTCTTTCCTTTTTGAGTCGTTTTAGAACTTTTGGAATGAGAGGAATTGAAGGAAACAGGTAAGCAAACTGTAAGTCCACGGCATCGTCGATGCGTCTACCGCAACCGCCTGCGGGTCCCTCATTCTGAAACAGTAACAACTGAGCTTCTTGTTGATACAAGAAGCCATCAGGTCTATCTGTGGACAACCCCACCTGTGAACAAGTTGTTGAAACACCTAAAGGGTGGAGACCCCATTCCACCAGATGGAGGTCATGCCTGCTTATGAAGTCAGCTTCCCAGTTGTCCACTCCTGGAATATAAATGGCTGAGATGGCCCTTGCATTGGCTTCCACCCAGAGGCGTATTCTTGAAACCTCTCGCATTGCGGTCCTGCTTCTTGTTCCTCCCTGCCGGTTGATGTACGCTACTGCCGTGGCTTTGTCCAACTGCACCTGAATGGCCTGATTCCGAAAGAGGTATGAGGCCTGTATTAGAGCATTGTAAATTGCTTTGAGTTCCAGGATGGTGATTGGAAGAGAAGATTCCTGAAATGACCATGTCCCCTCCCTGGAACCGCGCCCCTTGGGTCACAGCCCCCCAACACTGAAGGCTCGCATCCATTGTCAACAGTATCCACGACTGGGTGTTGAAACTCTGACACTCCACCAGATGGGAGACTTGTAGTCACCATAGCAGGGATATCCATGCTTTCGGTGACAGGGTTATATGCTGATGCATGTGTAGGTGAGATCCTGACCATTTGTCCAGCAAATCCAGTTGAAATGGTCGCGCATGGAACCTGCTGTACTGGATCGCCTCGTAGGAGGCCACCATCTTGCCTAGCAAGAGAATGCAAAGATGAATTGAGACAACACCAGGTTTCAGCACCAAATGGACCATAGACTGAATAGTCAAAGCCTTGTCGATTGGAAGGTAAATCTTCTGAGACACTGAATCCAGGATCATCCCCAGGAACTGAATTCTCTGAGACGGTTCCAGGTGAGATTTCTAGAAATTGAGTATCCATCCCTGATCCGTAAGCAGACGAGTAGTCAAGTCGATGCCGTGCAACAGCTGTTTCCTGGACACCGCTTTTATCAGGAGATTGTCCAGGTATGGGTTTATATTGACACCCATCATGCGCAATTCTAGCATCATCTCCGCCATGACCTTTGTGAATACCCTTGGGGCTGTGGAGAGACCAAAGGGTAAGGCCTGAAATTGGAAATGCTGGTCCAGTACAGCGAACCTGAGGAACACTTGGTGAGGGGGCCAAATTGAGATATGCAGGTATGCGTCCTTGATATCCAGCGACACCAGAAACTACCCCTCCTCCAGATTTGCTATCACTGCTCTTAGAGATTCCATCTTGAATTTGAACACTCAAAGATAAGGGTTCAGGGATTTGAGGTTCAAGATCAGTCATACAGAGCCGTCTGGCTTCTGAACTACAAAGAGAATTGAGTAATACCCCTTTGTGTGAAGCTGAGGAGGTACTGGAACAGTAACTCCTGTAGAAAGCAGTTTTCGCACTGCATCCTGTAAGGAAACTCTTGCTACCGGTGAAGCTGGTAAGCCTGACCTGAAGAATCTGAGAGGAGGGAGTTCCTGGAATTCCAGCCAGTATCCTTGGGATATGACGTCCCTCACCCAAGGATTCCGGCAGGGTTCCGCCCATATGTGGGTGAATTGTTGAAGGCGAGCACCTACCTGAAAGTTGCCTTGCTGCTGGGGCCAAGCGTCATGTGGAGGGCATCGTGGAAGAGGATCCTGAGGTCTGGTCCGCAGTTCCAGCAGCCGCTGGTTTACGGGACTTACCGCGAGTTCCTCTAGCAGCATTGGAGGCACCTCTGGCTTTGCCTCTGAATCTGGCCACCCAAAAGTACTCCAGGGAGGGCCCAGGATAGGGACGTCTAGCAGGAGGCTGGGCAGACGGCAGATATGTAGATTTACCGGCAGTTGCCTGAGATATCAACTTGTTCAGTTCTTCCTCAAACAAGGCATCACCTGTAAAAGGAAGGATCTCAACCATGTAGAATCAGCATCTGCTCATCATTGTCGCAGCCACAGGGCTCTACGAGCCGATACTGCCTTAGCAGTGGTATGGCCGTTAATGATACTAAGTTCCTTAACAGCCTCGCTCATAAAGATTGCAGCATCTTGGACATGTTATAATAATGCAACTACTGTATCTCATTCTGAGGTAGTGTAAGTAGCTCCTTCAGAATCTCATCAGACCATTTTAACATGGCACTAGAAATCCAGCTGCGTACCATGGTAGGGTGTTGGGCTACACCCAATGCAGTGTAAATTGATTTAAGAGTGGTTTCAATCTTGCGATCAGCTGGGTCTTTAAACTAAATGGCCCCAGGTACAGGTAAAACAATCTTACGTGACTGCCTGGACACAGAGGTATCCACTGTCGGTGGGATTTCATAGATTTTTCTATCCTCTGTAGGGAAAGGAAATTAATTTAGCACCCGTTTAGGGTAATACATTTTTTTTCAGGATTTATCCATGCTGCCTTAGCCAGGGATTCTAATTCCTTAGAAATCGGGAAAGGTTGCAGAGAACTTTGGTTTCACATTAAAAAAAAACTCCTCTGTCCTATGTCCTTATCTGGGATATTAAGCACCTCTCTAATAGCCTCAACTCCTGGGGACAGGGAATTTTCCTTGTCCACCTCAGCACCTCCTTCATCAAACTCTGGTAGTTCAGAATCAGAGTCAGGTTGTAATAATTGTGGGAGAGTGTATTTATGATAGACCAACAGTGGGGGCTGAGGAGCCTGCCTGTGGTTGGCAGCAGCTAACATGAACGTGTCCATAGTTTGTTTCAGGGTCTGTCTTTCTTGTATAGCCATAGCTAACTCTGAATTAATACTTGTAATTATAGTTTTAAATGATTCCATCCACTCAGGTTCCTGCACATTACTACCCTGTGAAGGTAGTGAGCATTGGGTACACATTAGGGACCCCTTTGAGGAAGGTGTGAACCTAGCCTTGCATAAAGTACACACAGACTTATTTGCAGACATGCTTGAGCAGAAAACACACAGATTAGTATGAAACACAGTGCAGTATTAGTGAGATAGCACACTTATCCCAGACTACCCTGAATGGAGAGACACAGATAGGATTGGGACCAGCACACAACACCTCAGACCGAGCAGCGCCCCGCTGGGTGTCTCTTATGTGTAATTTTCCACACAGCGGTATATCCGCTGACTATGTGCTCCCCCCTTCACTAAAACTCCCTGGTACCAGACAATTGGTGATTCAGTGGGTCCTGTGGAGGAGCAGTTTCCGCATGCAGCCTAGTCAGATCAGCAGCAGCAGGAAATGGTGCTGTTTAGCCCGCTCTCCGGGAAGCGCTGCCCCCATAATGACGCGCGGTCCCTACAGGTTATTTATGCTGGCTTACTCCGTCTTTGTGCAAAAAGAGAGTGCGCAACCCCCTTTTACTATAATGCCAGTGTGGGTACTCAGCGGGCACCGCAGCCCATAGCCGGGTGATCATTGTCCCTTCATGCCGCCATTTGCACCGGGGACCCGCTAACTGGGACCTCGGTGTATCACTCACCGCACCGCATCTCTTCGGCATCTGTTATGGGTGGAGGCAGTGGCGGAACTACCGCCAGTGCAAGCTGTGCCTTGCACTGGGGCCCGCCACTGTCAAGGGGCCCAAAGCAGCGCGGCATGTAATGAGTCAAACTGACTCATCACATGCCGCTGTGTGCTGCGGGACACCGCCGCCCGTATGGCACACAGCGGCCCGCCGAGGAGAGGAGCGCAGCGGCCATAGGTGGAAGGAGGTGGAGGAGGGAGCAGCAGCAGCGCAGTGTAATTGGTGGAGGCACTGCTGCTGCTGTCCCTCTCCTTCACCATAGGCTGTCCTCCACCGCTGTGAATGCTGGGAAGCGCATCCCAGCATTCACAGCAGCGGAGGACAGCCTATGGTGAAGGAGAGGGACAACTGCAGCAGCGCCTCCACCAATTACACTGTGCTGCTGCGGCTCCCTCCTCCACCTCCCTCCTCCTCCTCCTCCTTCTCCCCTGCCCGGGATCTCTGCCAGAAGCTGCTGCACCGAGGAACCTGACTGCATGCAGAGACAGTAAGTATAATCTATTCTTTCTTTCGTTCTTTCTTTCTTTCTTTCCTGTCTGGATGTGTAAAAAGGGGGACGCTGTCTGTCGTAATGTGTAAAAAGGGGGACGCTGTCTGCCGTTATGTGTACAAAAGGGGGATGCTGTCTGTCGTTATGTGTAAAAAAGGGGACGCTGTCTGCCATTATGTGTAAAAAGGGGACGCTGTCTGCCGTAATGTGTAAAAAGGGGATGCTAACTGCCATAATGTGTAAAAAAGGGGAAGCTGTCTGCCGTAATGTGTAAAAAAGGGGACGCTGTCTGTCGTTATGTGTAAAAAGAGGGGACGCTGTCTGCCGTAATGTGTAAAAAGGGGACGCTGTCTGCCGTAATGTATAAAAAGGGGACGCTGTCTGCCGTAATGTGTAAAAAGGGGAATCTGTCTGCCGTAATGTTTAAAAAGGGTACGCTGTCTGCCGTAATGTGTCAAAACGGGACGCTGTCAGCCGTAATGTGTAAAAAAGGGGATGCTGTCTGCCGTTATGTGTAAAAAGAGGGGACGCTGTCTGCCGTAATGTGTAAAAAGGGGACGCTGTCTGCCGTAATGTATAAAAAGGGGACGCTGTCTGCCGTAATTTGTAAAAAGGGGAATCTGTCTGCCGTAATGTTTAAAAAGGGTACGCTGTCTGCCGTAATGTGTCAAAACGGGACGCTGTCTGCCGTAATGTGTAAAAGGTGGACGCTGTCTGCCGTAATGTGTAAAAAGGGGAATCTGTCCGCCGTAATGTGTACAAGGGGCTCTACCTGGTGCAGTGGTGCTACTGTGTGGCATAATTTGAATAATGGAGACGACTGTGCACCGTTATAGGAATTGGTATTATTTCGTGGCCACACCCCCTCCCCAAAGCCACACCCCTATATTTTTTGTGTGCACCTATGGCACGCACTGCCTCTTTTTTACATAGAGGGGGGATCTCCGATGCCGTTTCTTGCACACAGCGCTAAAATGTCTAGTTACGGCACTGTTGCTAGGTATCCATTTCTCTGGCCCTGAGCAGGTCCCCATCACCAGATCCTCTCCAGGGGTGAGGGGGTGGACTTGGATGGGATGAGGGGGAGCCCAAAGCATTTTGTTGCACCTGGGCCCACCGCTCGCTAGTTCCGCTACTGGGTGGAGGCATGCTGCCGACGTGGGCACACACCCGAGGGGTATGAGAAACATCACCTCAGGAGCTCAGTGTCCTGTCAGCTGGGATATGAACTATTAACTCTGAGGAAGTTGGTTCGGTCCCCCCCTAATGGGCCCTACACACTGGGCGGGAATACTGAAATATATGAACGATCTCGTTCATTAATGAACGAGATACAGTTCATATCATTCAGTATGGAGGCAGCAGCGATGAACAATGCGCGGCCCTGTGCTCGTTCATCGCTGGTGCCTCGTCACTTGTGCATGCAGGCCAATATGGACGATCTCGTCCATATTTGCCTGCACTGCTATGGAGCCGGGTGACGGGGGGAGTGAAGAAACTGCCTCCCACTGCCGGGTCGCCCATCGGCCGTATCAACCGTCGGGAAGCTCGGCGGCGGATCGCAAAGTGTGTAGGGCCCTTAAGTCCCACAATGCAGACAGACTGGTTGCCAACCAGTACTGCCTGAAAGTAAACTAAAAGAAATTTCTAAAGAAAACTCTCTGGAGAGCAACAGAATGCACCCGGCTCCTTAGGCACAGTTTCTAAACTGAGTCTGCTAGAAGGGGCATAGAGGGGAGGAGCCAGCACACACTATTAATTTCTTAAAGTGCCAGGGTCCAGTGGACCTGATCTATTCCCATGGTAATCTACTATTCCCCAGTATCCACTAGGACGTTAGAGAAAAAATGTATATGTTTATATTTTATTTTAAAACATAATACAATCCGTAACATACAATACAATGTTATTTGTACTTAACAACTAAGACCGCAATATACTAAATGTCCACAAGGTGACAATGTAACTAAAATGTCCCTATTCATAAGGATAAGAATATGTAGCAATCCCTGAGGCAAGTTTATAGAACTAGATGATAAGGACAGTTTGAGAAGTGATGCACAGTAGCAAGCTAAGCAGTTATGTGTTAGATCAGTATGTAGCTTACAATTCAGTGCCTCCTACAGGTAGGCAAGCATGCAATGTTACAGCTCAGTCCCCTTAAAGAAGCAAGCAGTCCCCTTAAAGAAGCAAGCAGATGCAAGCTGGCTAATGTCAGTGAAATGCAGTAACTCAGTACAATTCCATAGCAGTGTATAGCAAGCAGGTGACACAGTCGGTTCTATAGCAGTGAATAGCAGTTTTATCCCTTTGTTACAGGAGTAGGATGAATGACATACTTCTAGTGGAGCATCACAAGAGCAATACACTTCCTCTCTCACTCCCTATCTCCTGACAGCGCTAACACACGTGGCTGTCACTAGCTCCGGCTGACAATGATTGTGACCTCAGTTCACCCTGAACAGTCTCTCCTCAGTGGCTCAGGGGAGTAATGCAGTCAACGAACTCAGCTTTTAGGGGTGCTATACTACTGCTCTTTCTTAGCCCCTTAATGTCTGGAGAGGCACCCTGGTCACTGTCAGTTACTCCTAAAGCCGTCTGTGAAGTCACAAAGTTACACTGTGTGATTAACAGGCTCACCGATTTTGGGGCTACACTGTCTGTTCCTGAGGCACTGACTGGGAAGCCTGTGAACTAGAGCTATGGTGTGAGCTGCAGTGTCTTTTTGACTAATGCCCTCGCTCTCACTGACAGTCAGCTCCCTCATGCTGCGGCTGTCCTGATCAATACAACCCCACTGCCCTTAATACAATGCAGTGTTGCACAGGTGTAGGGCTCTTGCCCAGTGCTAGGGGAGTCTCTCCCAGGGGTGCTCCTCTGGATGGCTGGCTGGAATGGACTTGTTACACAGCACCGGCTCCTGCCCTCTGCAGTCATGGCTGTAACTGCGCTCTGTTCCTCTCTCAGTGCTGGCTCCAGTCACACGGTGCACCTCAGCAGCTCTCAGGCAGCGTGGCAAACTCGCTTCTCCCTGCTGACTGTTTCCAGTCAGCGTAGCCCTCTCTCTCTCTCTGTCTCTCCTCAGTGCTCCTCCTCCCAGTTCAGGGGTCAGCCACTCCTGGGACTTTTAGGCTTCCCACTCTCACAATGCTGGTGTGCACTCCCCTGGATCCTTGTACTCAGAGCCGGCTCTAGGCATAGCCAAACTAGGCAAATGCCTAGGGCATTTGGTATGCATAGGGGCACAAGCAGATTCTGCTGATTAAAATTATATGCGGCATGCCTATATTCTGTGTGTTACTGCGGCTGTATATTTCATATGTAGATACAGCCACAGCCATATCATTTTAATCAACAGAAGCTGCTTGTGCATCCTTGCCACATAGTAATGCAAATAACATGCATTTTCTTCAAAAAAGGCGCCCAATGTTAGCACAGCTGCCAGCTGACTCACGCTAGGCATCTCCTGCTGCATGGCGTATTGAGACAAGATGTATGAGGACACATCTGTATCCAAGCAGAGGTCACAGTGTTAGTGGCCATGTGAGTGCTGTGTGCGGGTGGGTTAGTTATGCAGTAGTGTTCGGCATATGTGTAAGAGGCATTATGTATATCGTGTATAAATGTATTAATAATGTGCGGCTAATGTGTAAGGGGCACTATGTGTGTCATTATGTGTATAAATGCACTAATAATGTGTATGTGAAAGGGACTTATGTGTGTCATTATGTGTATAAGGGCATTAATGATGTGCGGCATATGTGTAAGGGACATAGGGCTAGATGCATCTTCGCTTGGAGAGTGATAAAATAGAGAAAGAAAAAGTACCAGCCAATCAGGTCCTAACTGCCATGTCACAGGCTGTGTTTGAAAAATGACAGTTAGGAGCTGATTGGCTGGTACTTTTTCACTCTCCATTTTATCACTTTCCAAGCGATGATCCATCTGGCCCATTATGTGTATAAGGGCATTATATGTAAGGCATAATATGTAAGGTGCATTATGTTTGTAAGTACATAATAATGTCTGTCATATGTGTAAGAAGCATTACTGTGTGGTATTATGTGCATAGAGGCATTACTAATGTGTGGCATTATATGTATAAGGTGCTCTACTCTGTGGCGTAACATATAGAAAGGGCACTACTGAGCAATTCAGTGTGATGTAATATGAATAAGGGGCACTAATGTGAGGAGTAACATATATAAGGTAAAGTGGTACTACTATGTGATGTAATGTGAATAAGGGTCAAATATTGCATTATAAAATATGAATAAAGTTGCACTACTGTGTGGCATAATTTGAATTGGGGGTACTATTGTGTGGCCATGCCCCTTCCTAGCAACAACACACCCCTTTTTGGGTTCTGAGCCGAATGTGCGCACTGTTCCTATTTAAAATATAGGGGGTAGGAACACCAAAATAAGGACTGCTATGGATGAGGGGAAAAGGGCGTAGGGTCAGAAGCGGAACTAGCGGTGGATCTAGGGGGCACCAGCCAAAATCTTGCCTAGGGCATCATATTGGTTAGGGCCAGCTCTGCTTGTGCTATCTGTGTTGTGCCCCTGACATCATCAGCTGAATGGGGTTGTTAACCACTGCAGCGCCAGTGCCTCTATTTAAGGAATTCCCTCAGTTTTAAGTCACAGTGCACAGGATATCCTAACGGGGTATCACAGAAAACCGGCTAAAAGTATGCATGTCCTCCCGCAATTTTACTAATTGCTCAAAGTCTAGATCGAAAGTACTTTTATTTTAGCCAAGGAGCTCATATAAGTATTTAACGTTGCAACAAAGTATTCATATATAGGGTTATGCACTTCAAACAGATATATACAGTATATATATATATATATATATATATATACAGAGAGGTCGATACACAGTAGTTATAGAGTGCACTCTACATTACAGGCTACTGTCTAAGCAACACAGGAAGCTCTTTTGCTGTTTTTCTTAGACCTCCATATAGCCTGCTGCACCATGAAGGTGAACTCTTCTCCACTTATCGTAGTTTACCCATTATCTGGACTACATTTTTCTACATACGGATAGGTCTCGGCCTTCTTAGCTGCACTAGAGATTTCTACCAAGGCATGGTTGGCCTGAGGGGCCATGCTCTCTCTGGCATAGCTATGTGCATCACTGCTCTGTTGTCCCTTTCTTGGTCAATGGCACTTGCACCTTCTTGGCTGGGTTCAGCCGTACTGGAATTCGTGTCTTCCACTTTCAGTGTGCTCTCACGTACCGGCTCCTGCTGACTGTTCCCCCCAGCGTAGCCCTCTCTCTCTCTCTCTCTCTCAGTAACTATCCTTCCTGCTCAACAGGCTCCTCCTACCAGTTCAGCCAATTGTGGGACTCCGGGCTTCCCACTCTCACAAGCTGGTGCTTCACTCCCCTGGGTCCTTGTGCTATCTATGTTGTGCCCCTGACGTCATCAGGTGAATGGGTTTCCTAACCCCTGCAGCGCAAGTGCTTCTATTTAAGATTTCCCTGAGTTTTAAGTCGCAGTGCACACGGGATTTGAATGTGGTATCACATATGCAGTCCAAGCCCATCTTCATTAATGCCTGAAAGGGTGCAGGTCATGGGCGTATCTACTGTATAATAGATGCAGTTTATGAGTTGCACAGAGGAACCTGGTCCAGGCTGCACCCGTAGATGATACTTTCCTGTCCATCGGCATCACAAAAATCACTGGGAAAGTGGTGTGGTGGGAGATGGGGGAGGGAGGGCATGGAGGCTGAAAACATGACCCCTCCTCCCTTAATTGGCCCCTGGCATAACTGGATGGTAATGGGGGGGAAGGGGGGGGGGGTTGCATGTAAGGAAAGTTTTCTGAGGGCCTGTAAATGTAATTGTGGGATATGCAGAGTTACAGTATGTCTGTATTGAAACAGATCTTTTGCACCAGAGATAGATCTAGTGCAAGTGCGTGCTTATTATAATGGCTATGGAACCAAGCATACAGATTGGGATGGTCTTAGTTGCATACAAATCTCCATGTGGATAAATATCCACCTTTAGTTTCATCTACACAGTATCAGGTGCAATCAGGGCTGACTTGCATTCCAATCTGCATTGGCTCCATTGTTTATAGGAGTTTAAACATAGACAGTATACATTTAATCTCTATATCATAGAAATATAAAGTAAGTACAGTACAAATCCCGCTTATTAATAGAGGTTTGGCCGCACATGAATGTGACATTTCTTCCCCATCACTGTTATAGAAACACGTCACAGAATAAGTGGATTTATTAGAGATATTTTGGAGTGATTTCTTTTCTTCTTTTTAAAGCTCACACATAACATTCAGTTCTCTGCAGATAGTAGCATCTAATAAGCAATAGTGTATGTTTGTGCATTACCTATAACAGGAGCAGTATGCTATTTGCAAAAGTCAGGCTCTAATATTTGCCCATTCCATTAAAATTAATTTGCAGGCATTTAAAAGCAGAAGGATGTTCCCAATTAATCCTATGTAATGATCCTACGTTGTTAATCTTTATGTACTAATAGTGGGGGGATATTTCTCTGTGTGTACTATGCTCTTGTTTTAATAATGTATAAGCGGATAATTTATTCCAAAGACAGTTTCACTGACTGCAGATAATAATGACTGCAGGTTATTAGCTGGTTTGCTGCCCAAGTTTTGGGAGAGATCACATTATTGCTGGTATAATTTCAGGGAGTGAGAATTTCTGCAGGCATGTAGGGCTGGGAATGTTTGTAGCACATTGCAAAGTAATGGTTGAAACATTAGAACATTCATCTCAAAATCCTCATCTTTTTATGTTATTGTATCCTCTACTGCATATACACACTGGATCACATTATACCAGGACTCACCCTTATTTATATTTCCTGACGCTTTTTGTGCCACCTAACACCCACCTCTCCCACTTGTTTTGGTTCTGAATGCCACTGCATTTTGTCTGTGTAAAACATATATATAGCATTTAGTCAGGGGCATTTTAAGAGAGGATGGGACCTGCGTGCAGCCTCCTCTCTGGCAGCCAGTAGACCCTGGCTTAAAACCAGAGCCTACTGCGTATGCGCAGGTATCCGGGAATATGGCGCTCACGCGTATGCGCAAATCACTGAGAAATGGCCGCGGCGGCCGTTTTCCAAGTGATTTTCGCCCATACTACAAAGCCGCCGTGGCGGGGGACTCTGGAGGGATAAGTTTATTCTATGGGTGCAGTGTGTAAATAACACACTGCATCCATTATAGAAACGCAAATGCATTTAGTCCTTGTGGGATGTTACAGTGTGTAAATAACTCATTATTAATATACTGTACAACACAGACATGTGGAAAGTGTAAGTGGTGCACTCCGCCTCCCCTCTTTACTGATCCCAGAGGCAACTGCTCTTCGGAACAGCTGTCCCCACACTGGAGCAATGCTGATTTACTCCTGTAATGAAGTACCCATCGTATCTTTTGTTGAGTTGGGTACTTAATCATCTGGGGCTGTATGGTCCCTGATAATAAATATGCCCCTTAAGGAGTTGTATCAATCTTTTTAAAGAGAGAAAGGCAGTACGGCAAACACTAGGGAGGGTGCAGGGAGGCAAAGGGACCTTCCATTCCCTCTAAGAGCAGCAGCAGAGGGAAGTTTCTCTTCCCAGCAACTGCAAACACTGTGTATCTGGCTGGTAGTATTCTGTGTGACCAGGTCAGATAAGGCACTTGCTGGTGTCGTTGCATCTGATGCGACAATGCCAGGCAAGTGGTTAAAGGAAAAAATGCAGATTTGTTATTGTATCCAACTGTGTCAACAGCATAAATGAAACAATTTACCAAAGGGTTAGTCCTATTTCAGAAATGATTTAAGACAAAATATTGATAAATACAGCTACTTGCAAGTATATCCAATCGTATCAAGCTTGCTGTTGGATATAGGATTCCTGCGTAAATATAAATGAGTGTACACAGTGGCGGCTCCAGAGGAGGGGCTGAAGGTCAGTTCCAATTTCAAATAGGGGAGACACACCAACTGCCACCAACTGCCATTTCAAACAAACTTGCTGGCAGTTGGTATGGCTCCCCTATTTGACTGCTACCCACTGGTTTCTAATCCCCAAGCGTCCTCGGGTCTCATCACTCTCCTGTGTCGTGTTGCTATTATATGCATTAGCCGGAGGTTTCACAAAGTGATGATGGACGTGATGACGCATGTGTGGGTGGAGTCTTCAACGCATTTCGTCACACTCCATGTGACTTTCTCAAAATGTATGGCTCCTTATGGGACACTCTGCTTATTTAAGCTCCTTATATCATTAATGTTTATCAAGTTTAATTGGCAAGCTGTGTGTTAATTAAAAACTCATCTCCATTGCCATCTACCTTCTCTAAGCAGCCTTGTTACAATAGTCACACCCTGGTCATATCCAGATGAAACCCTTTTTATATATTTCCTTTAGAATTCAATTCCACAACTGAGTATAATACTGACTTTTTGTGGTCCGACCCATGAAGTGTCCTACACTATATACACATTGTGAACATTCACATTATTAGGGATTTTATGTTGAGCATATTAATTTTTATCTGCAGCTAATCCATAAATTGTTATTTTTTCATATGAAGCTGTATCTTGGAACCTCTGTGCATTAAGAATTTTAGATTATTGTGTTTATATATGACATGTTATTTTATTGGGTCAGAAGTATTTTACTACATTGACAAAATACTACACTTAGCACTATTCAGCTCCACTTCTGCCCCAAGAGAGAGTCATCTTTCTTCTCTGCTCTTTTTTGGGATGCAGTCAAGATCCCGTCGGACGGATTCCCGTCGGTCGAAATACCGACACTGGAATCTCGACCGGCATACCCTGTCACCAACTTTGTATTAAGGAGCTGCTCGCCGTTTTCTATCCGCAAAGAATTTGTAGCGGCTAGAGATTTTCTTGAGATTAGCATGAACCCTACTCCAGATTTGACTGAAGTGCCGGTGAGTGGAAGCTGGAGCAGGAACATCCTCCGAAGGAAAAATTGGTAATTCTGGGACTCATGGATAGAATCCGTAATTAATGAAGAATGGGGACTCACCAGTGGAAAAGTGGTACAGATGATTATGGGAAAACTCGGCCCAAGGTAACAGTTCCACCCAATCATCCTGTGAGGGAGAGAGATAAACGCGGAGAAAAATCTCTGAATCTTGATTGACACGTTCAGTTTGCCCATTGGTTTGTGGATGGTAAGCAGATGAGAACTTGAGTTTTATTTGTAAGGCTGAGCAAAGGGCCCTCCAAAATCTTGCAGTGAACTGTACCCCTCGATCAGAGACTATCTCCCGAGGTAACCCGTGCAGGCGGAAGTGTTCACGAATAAATAGTAAAGCCAACTTGGGAGCCGTTGGTAAACCGGTCAATGTAACAAAATGTGCCATTTTTGAAAAGCGGTCAATAATCACCCAGATGGTATTGTAACCCTTGGAGAGAGGTAATTCGGTAATAAAGTCCATAGAAATATGGGTCCAGGGTTTCTTAGGAATGGACAGTGGACGAAGCAACCCCACAGGAGGCAGACGAAGAGTTTTGTGCTGAGCACATTGAGGACATGAACTGACATAATCTTGTATATCCTTCTTCATGGTGTCCCACTAATATGACCTTCGTAGAAATTCACACATTTTTTGAACTCCAGGATGACCAAAAAACTTGGAGATATGAGCCCACTGCAGTAACTTTGGTCGAGATTCAACTGGTACAGACATTCTCCCAGAAGGAGGACCCAGAGAGGTGGAAGCTGCCGAAATAGAAACTGGATTGAGAATTAAGCTCTTTTCAAAGGAATTCTCCTCATCCGAGGCCGTTAAAGAACGAGACAGAGCATCAGCCTTAGCGTTAAGAGTCCCGGCCCGGTACTTAATAACGAACGAGAACCGAGTAGAAGAAGAGCGCCCATCTAGCTTGACGGGGATTCAAGCACTGGGCCGTCTTGATATACAACAAGTTCTTGTGATCGGTGTAAATAGTAATTAGGTGTTTAGCACCTTCCAATAAGTACCTCCATTCTTCTAGGGCAGATTTTATTGCGAAAAGTTCCTGATCTCCAATGGTGTAGTTTCATTCAGCAGGAGAGAACTTACGAGAATGGAAACCACATGGATGTAACTTCCCATCAGAAGAGTACTGTGAAAGGACGGCACCGATGCCTACATAGGAAGCATCGACTTCCAAGAAGAATGGTTTTGAGAAATTCGGTTGTTGGAGTACCGGAGCAGACATAAAGGCTGATTTCAACCGGGCAAACGCTTCTACAGCTTCGGAAGACCAGAGACTTGGGTCATACCCCTTTTTGGTTAGGGCAGTAATGGGTGCAACGATGGTAGAAAATCCCTTAATGAATTTCCGGTAGTAATTTGCAAAGCCCAGAAACCTTTGTACCGCTTTCAAGGAGAGAGGCTGAGTCCAGTCCCGAATGGCAGTGAGTTTTGCCGGATCCATGCGGAGCTCCGTACCCGAGATGACATAACCGAGGAACGGAATCGAAGGGACCTCAAAGATACATTTGGAAATCTTGCCGTAGAGATGATTCCTTCGTAAGCGAAGAAGTACTTCTTTGACCTGTACTCTGTGCTCTGCAAGATTCTTAGAAAATATCAGAATGTTATCCAAGTACACCACTACGTTTTGGTATAACATATCTCGGAAGATTTCATTTACAAATCCCTGAAAAACGGCAGGGGCATTGCTGAGGCCAAACGGCATTACCAGATATTCGTAATGCCCGTCCCTGGTATTGAAGGCCATCTTCCATTCATCCCCCTGTCGGATACGTATCAGATTATAGGCTCCTCTTAAGTCGAGCTTAGTGAAGACGTGGGCTCCACGAACCCTATCAAATAGCTCAGTAATTAGCAGCAAAGGGTATTTGTTCTTAACGGTGATATCGTTTAAGCCACGATAATCAATACATGGTCTTAACCCCCCGTCCTTCTTCTTCACGAAAAAGAAACCTGCTCCAGCCGGGGAGGTAGAGGGGCGAATGAATCCTTTCAGTAGATTAGATTTGATATAGTCCGACATAGCTTGGGTCTCGGGTAATGACAAGGGATATGTGCATCCCCGGGGCGGCATTTTCCCTGGGTTAAGCTCAATGGGACAGTCCCAGGGTCTATGGGGTGGTAACTGATCGGCCGCCTGTTCCGAGAACACATCTGTAAACTCCCGGTAGGCCTCCGGAATGAGCTCCTCATCCGACTTGGAAGATGCACGGAGCGGGTAAACAGGAGTGAGACAAGTAGAGTGACAAAACGAACTCCAGGACAATATTTGTGACGATTTCCAGTCGACGTGTGGGTTTTGAATTTTAAGCCAAGGTAGACCAAGAACAAGATCGTGAGGCATCTCCGGAATTACTAGAAACTCCAAATGTTCTTGATGCAGAGCTCCGACCTGCAGCTTGATTGGCTCTGTGCGACTTGTAATAAGACCATTAGATATTTTGGTACCATTGATGGCAGTCAACGTTATAGGTCGTTTGACAGACTGTAACTGTAAACCCAGACTCTGAACACAAGAAAGAGAAACAAAATTCCCTGCAGCCCCAGAGTCCATCAGGGCCTTAACAGGTTTGGCTATAGACTCAGAAAACAGAGACACGGAGAGTAAACAATCCACTGTCGGAGAAGATTTAGATGTAACCCCTAATTTGACTCCTCCGGAACAAACTAGGCCTGCCCATTTCCCGGACGGGACTTGCAGAACTTGATAAAGTGATCCGCGGCTCCACAGTAGAGGCAGAGTTTACCCTCACGACGACGCTGTCATTCCTCCGGGGACAGCCGGACTCGTCCGGACTCGGGGTAACTGTTTGCTTAGGCGGGAGAAGCCGGAATCTGGATCGATCCGACCGACTACGTTCGCCACCTCATTCCTGCATGCGAAGATCCACCTTGACACAGAGTGAGATCAACTCTTCTAAAGGATTCGGCAGATCCCTAGTGACCAGCTCGTCCTTCAGACGGTCAGAGAGCCCGTTCCAGAAAGTGGCCCTGAGAGCATCATTATTCCAGCGTAGTTCTGAGGCAATGGTCTGGAAGTGAACCAGATACTGTCCCACAGAACGGGAGCCTTGACAGACTCGGAGCAGGTCCGAGGAAGCAGCGGTCGTTCTGCCGGGCTCATCAAAAATCCTTCAGAATGACGCGATGAAATTAGTGTAACTGGAAACCAATGGGTCAGATCGTTCCCACAACGGAGACACCCAATCCAACGCTGAACCTTCAAGCAAGGAAATAATGTATGCCACTTTGGACCGATCCGTGGGGAAATTGTGTGAGAGAAGTTCAAAATGCACCTTGCATTGGTTGAGAAAACCACGGCAATTCTTTGGATTCCCATTATAGCGAGAGGGAGTGGGAAGCTGAAGGCGTGACCTGGTTCCAGACGAGGATTGAACATTACTGGAGACGACTACTGGAGCGGGTACTGGAGCAGGAGCCGGAACTACTGAAGCCAGGGAGGCCTGAATTTGATCCAGCCGGCCGGATAATTCCTGGAGATACTGCATCACCTGGCTCTGTGCCGCCTCCTGACTCTGGACTCAGGAAGCCAAGTTTTGGATGGCGCTTGACTCTGGGTTCCGATCCCCCGGGTCCATGTGGCCTGAGTATACTGTCACTGACCTGGGTTGGGAGTGTTGAGAACTCGGGGGTTCTTCCGATGATAGGGAAGAGGAACCAAAGCTGGGCCGGAGCAGAGATGGCCGGATGTAGGTTTTCCTCATGCAGAACTTAGCCGACGTGTAATGCTAAAGAATTAGTTGTGGCCAAGGCTTGGGGCGATGCTGAAGTACACAGAAGAATGAAGAACTTGTAAGCGATGTTGAAGAAATGAAGATTTGAGAACGATGTTAAAGCACACAGAAGAATGAAGAACCTGTGAGCGATGCTGAAGAGATGAATGAAGATTTGAGAACGATGTTGAAGCACACAGAAGAATGAAGAACTTGTGAGCGATGCTGAAGAGATGAATGAAGAATTGAGAACGTTGTAACTCTGGAAGTTTGGGAGACGTTCCACTTAGGGATACTCTGTAATACTGGAAGCACAGGAGGTGTCCCTCTGAGAGATACACTGTAACGCTGGTAACGCAGAGAATGTCCCACTGAGTGATACACTGTAACGCTGGTAGCACAGGGAAGGTTCCACCGAGTGATACAGTATAACGCTGGTAGCACAGGGAATGTCCCACTGAGTGATACACTGTAACGCTGGTAGCACAGGGAAGGTTCCACTGAGTGATACACTGTAACGCTGGTAGCACGGGGAAGGTTCCACTGAGTGATACACTGTAACGCTGATAGCACAGGGAATGTCCCACTGAGAGATACTCTGTAATGCTGGTAGCACAGGGAATGTCCCACTAAAAGATACTCTGCAACGCTGGAATACAGGAGACGTTCAGCTTGAGAACACGTTGAACGCTGCTAACACTGGTGATCATTGGAAAGACGATACTCAGGCGCCGTGGCTCTGTATGGCGTCTGCCTTTGAACTTCCCGCCTTCTCCCGATTGGCGGAAGGGGCCGATGACGTCACCTGCTCACCACGTTCTCGTGGATGCCGGGCACAATGGTGGCGCCCACACCCCGGGAACCCGCCGGAGGCAGCGACAGGAAGACGCGCCGACCCGGAGCCCACCGGGGGCGACGACCGCCGGGAGACCCAGCGCACCCGAAGCGGTAAGCGCGGCAGCCGCAGGGCCGCGAGTGTGACAGTTTTGACCACATCTATTACATGTCATAGGATGCATCCGGTCGAAACATGTCAATGATTTATCAGTAGAAATAATGGGCCATAGGGCTCTGCTTGCATGTGGGATGACACCACTCGCTGTGTCATATGTAGTAATCCAGGGAAAAGTTTCAACTTGAGGCTTTGTAAAAGTAAAACAAAAGGATTTTTCCCACGCACTCTGCGGGCTGTTAGTAACAAGAACTGTATGCTATGTAATAATTGAGAATTTAGAGCTCTTCGTTACATATATTTTGCAAAAAATATGATAAGCCTCCAGGCCACTTGACGGCCGCTCTATTACTGGAGTTCCCTAATACTAAGTATAAGTCCAGTGCGTGGACCCAACAAAGTCGGCCCAGGCCCAACCATTGACATACTATAGTGTTAATATGTGTTAATAAGAAAGAAGCAGGAGCTATATGTTAGAAAGTGATAAAAAAAATAAGGGTGTTAGTAAAATACAAAAAGAGTAAAATTAGTGGAAAAAATAAAAGTGTTAAACAAGTGCTAAATAAATATTATGGCGTTCTTCCCCAAGGTAGCCCAGTCACACCAAACCCGGGGGGGGGGGAAGGGGGTACCACTCTCCAAACTCATACACAGCATAATAATAATAATCATTACATCCACTATATGCTGTATCCTCACGACGGGACAATAGGTCCGGAAACGTTGAATCAAAAGCATGTCTATGCATTACGTCCTGCAGTGCAGTGGATTATTCTCCCCGGGTGGAGAGTAGCTGAGCTCTGTGTATTTTTACAAAGGCACACAGGTTTTTCTCATGCTGTAAATTGAGTGTCAATCCTGCTGCTTTCCTCTCTCTCTCTCTCTCTCTCTCTCTCTCTCTCTCTATATATATATATATATATAACTCAGTATTTCATTTAGGAGACCATCATAAAAGCCCATGATTTGTAGGAGCCAGCGAGATATTCATTAGATTGGGATGTGTGATGGGTACATATTGTACAATGGGTACAGTATCATTAAGAGATGTTGTGCACCAGGCATCCATCACTACCTGCTGACTCTAGCTACAGTGAGTTGGCCTACCTTTCCTCTGTACCTGTCACTCCCTGGTAGTGACTTGTATTCCAATGCGTCTACTCCAATGCTTGTGTTTATGTTATTTATGGTGGGTATTATATTTATCCTTTGTTATTATTTATGCCTCCTGAATGCTGCAGTACACACCTTGGGGTGCTTAATATATAAAATATATTAGTTCTGAATTAGGCACTTTAAGTACTGTGTCCAATGAAAAGAATTGAAACAAATTGGGTGAAACATCAGGCATTATGTGCTTAACTCAATTAAGGATGATATTCTTGGTAAGTGCCACTAAATGCCGCACTTACTGTACGGTACAGCCAGATCCACAGAATTTAGTTTGCAGCCTGATAGAGCTGCATACAATAATCAGTGAGCTCGGGTGAGATTGGGCCATTAGGGGAGCGAGTTCTGCTACTGTTGCTGGCATTTATACACCATTCCAAAGCCAACCTGCCCCCTTTGTCCCTAATTGTAATGACCCCTATAACTGAATGTTATTGTTATCATGTCAGATTTAATTTAATTTAAAGAGTTTATAGAAAAGACTAAGAGTCCATGCTGAATCTCTAAAACTGATACCTCTGTGAACACATGATGCCTGTTTCCCAAAGTTTTCAGTCAAAGACATCTGTTGAAGAAGTTTGCAGTTTTCTTGGCCTGCAATTTGAACTGAACCACAGGTAGTGCATTACTGGAACCACTTTTCACACACATCAGTCTTCCCCCCTTGCGAATAAACATAATAATTAACGTTGCTTAAAGGTTAAGGAGTGATGAGGAAAGAAGGAATGAAAAATAAAATAACAGCCTTATGTTGCAAAGTCAGAAATAATAAATCAAGTAAACTGGGCACATTTCATATTTTACATTTCTATTATTTAACTCCATGGCTGCCAAGAAAAGATCAAATGAATCAATGGAAAAATGACTGCGTTGAGTGGAGAGATTTGAATGAAAAACTTCAGTTAAAGATGTTAAATTAAATGCTAAAATGTTGCCTTTTCTGGCCTTGCATACCTATTGTACATATTTGCATTGCATAATATTTGTAACTTTTATTATTCAAATGTTACAATATTTTAGTTCACCATTTTCATATGGAAACTATACAATAATGTTGCATAAGAAGCTTGAACAAGGTTCAACCTGTTCACTTTGTTTGCATTTAGCCAGAATGTTTCTATTTTACTATTTTAGATGGAATCTAGAGTTTAAAACTGTATAGTATTTTTTTGTACTTTATGGGGTGTATTCAATGCTTGTCAGATCCTTTCCGTCGGAAAGGATCCGACAATACAGTATTCAATTAGCGGCCAAATTCAACAGGATTTGTCCATTACTGACAATGCCAATCCGACTTTTTTTAAAGTCGGATTGACATTGTCGGAAACAGGGTTAAAACCTAGTGGATTTGGACGCAAATCCGACAAAACACGTGGATTGGCAGCTTAAGCCACCGATCCACGTGCTTTCCGACAAGTCGGATTTTCTTACTTGTTGGGTAAATGGGAGTATGATTGAATAGGTTGAATCTGGATTCGAGCTTAAACTCCCGTTAATTCGACAAGTCAGGAATCCGACTTGAATTGAACACACCCCTATAACTAGTTCAACAATATTTGAAACAATGTATTGCATCTCTATTGCTTCAATATAAGGCATAACATTGGTCATAACTCAAACCTGATCGCAGCAGCAATTTTTTTTTGGCAAAACCATGTGCACTGCAGGGGTGGGGCAGATATAACATGTGCAGAGACCGTTAGATTTGGGTGTGATGTGTTCAAACTGAAATCTAAATTGCAGTGTAAAATAAAGCAGCCAGTATTTACCCTGAGCGGAAACAATATAACCCACCCAAATCTAACTCTCTCTGCACATGTTATATCTGCCCTACTTGCAGTGCACATGGTTTTGCCCATTAGAGAAAGATTTTGCTGCTGTGATCAGATCTGAATTAGGCCCTATGTCTCTAAATAGTTTAAATGGCCAATGAATAGGATGGACAATCTGGTATGTCCATATACAGTATACAGAAGAAGAAGGTGTTAAAGCTCAGAGGCAATACATGTTTTATTTATTTACACCTGATGGGTTTTCATTGTGAACAAGCCTGTGTGAAACGTACGTCATCAGCCGATTAACCAGACGCACACTGTCTCCGGGAGCGTGGAATCCCTAAACCCGACCCGGCGTCCGGTCACGTGAGCGGTCCTCTGCACTCAGTGTGCACCTACGATTACTGAGGCACACCCGCTAATTATTATTCTTTCAGAGCGGCTCTCTCATCCGAAGCAGATCTTCCACTGCCCCTGCACTGTGGCGGCACAACAGGGGAGCGGAGATCATGCTTGAGGACAGCAGAAGCAACTCGCACTCCTTCCTTCTGTCCCGGTAAACGGTAAATACCTGAACTCTCAACACTCCCATTCACTGATTCATTCACATGGGGTGGTAGCAGATAGGGAAATTAGCCGATGCTTACTGGGACGCCTGTATCTTTGTCAGAAAAACCCTAACGTGTACTCTTTATTCATGGTTATCTGCATAGACCATACCATATCATTGTCTGATTTATCTCTCTGATTTAAGGGTATATGCTGTTTTGAAACTAATGAGTGCAACCTGATTTATTTCTCCACATATGGTCAGCATAATTGGACATCTTTTCAGACATAGGAGGCATGGATATTTAACCTGTCATTCACGCATTATTGTTAGGAAAGCTACCGGTTGCGTTTACAATTGCATACCTAATTTGTAGCTATATGATCTTATTGATATTGGCTTATAGCGCTGAATTTTCAAACTCCTTGCTGCATAGATTGGCTTCTACAGCCTAATACATTTACATCTATCTACTTACTATGGTGATTAGGTGGTAACAGTCGTATGCTGCTTATTATACTGTAATAAGATCAATCAGACAAAATAGTGTCAATTACACGGATCAACTCTGATGAGCGAAGCGCACCAATTTCTGACTGTCTGCTATGCATATTTATTGACAGTTATCTGTCACAATTATATCAGAATATTTAAGGTGCAATTGTATGATCTAATGAACCCTGCTCAGTTCTTGACATTTGTGTTATTGCTTTGCGGATCTTTTTTGATTCAATGAAATGCTTTGTGTTGCCTATCATGCTGTAAATATATGCAGATCAAGAAAATGGAGTCAATACTATGAATTCTGACAACTAAGATGCTCTAATTTCTATCTATCTGCTATACGTATTTGTTAAAGAGCAACTTGCTACATGTTGCATTTGTCTGCTGATATGTAACCACTTGACTTGATTGAAATCAGTTTTCTGCACTTTAACAGCATCCTGTTGCAGCACAAATTGTTTTTTACACATATTAGATAGTGACACAAGATCTTTTATTGTGTTTATTGTGTTTATTACGCAGGAAATGAGATGTGAGTTATTATATATGTTGACCATGCGGGAAATGTGACATATGTTGCCAAACATGTTTTGAAACACATGCAGACCAGAAGAACAGTGTCGTTATAGATAACTATCTCTGATGACCAGTTGCATACATTTCCCAGACACATAGCTGGGAAATTGCATTATAAATCATTCAAAACTCTAAAGGCTTCATGGTGTGCTGGTAAATATCACATGTTGGGTATTAAATTCCACTACTCCTGCCTAATTAGAGGACATCACTTTTCCATTGTCTCATTTTTATTTTTATTTTCATTCATACCAAATTTTTGCTGTTTAAATATATATTTCTAACTAAGAAAGGAGTGCCATCTCAGAGGCAAAGAGGACCGCAAACAGGGTAATTAAAGAGAGACCTAGGCAACATCATTATTAAATATTGTTGCTACCTACCTCTCCACCCATAATAAATTGAGTTATATTTTCACTCATTGTTCATTTAAGCTTTGATATAAGTGTGGCTTTCTATGTAAAAAGATATTTAATCTGAGATTATCATCTTATTAGTCAAATCATAAGACGCTTATATATATATATAATAATTTTTTCTATAGGTCAATACCGACCATTATATGTTGTTTATGTCTATTTTTTGGCTATAATATTAAGAATAAATTAATAAATGTTAAGTTTTAAATATATAATTAAATTCACACTTTATACACTAAAAGAGTGCACCACAAAGTAAGCCTTCTTGGGTAGATGACTGTTCTATGGTCATCTTCCAACCTTTTTTCTCTGGGTTTTCATTGTAGTATTACTATACTTTTAAAACAGGGTGTAAGAAAGCTGATTTTCTACAAACAAATTTCACCATCAGCCATTGTCATTGCCATAGTGTCAGTAAGTGCTACAACTGGAGGGACAAATATCTGTAGTTCTTCCTCCCAGATTGTTTACTCCCTGCCCAATCCTCTCTGATGTACAGCTGCCAAGCGTTTGACACATGGGATAAGGACAAATCAGAAGACTCAATGTCCATGATTGAAGCTTCTCTGGTCCAACCAGTCACACTGCCCATAAAATGTCATGATGGATACACTGTGCATCCCTGCCACTGCCTGCACATCTAACAAGTAATAGGGGTGGGCACCTCAGAGGAGACCTTGTATTCAGGCCCCTAAGTTCTGCAATTGACTACAGTGTGTAAGTTTTGGTGCAGTGAACAAATAATGAGTTTTATGGTAAGAACTTACCCTTGTTAAAACTCTTTCTGCGAGGTACACTGGGCTCCACAAGTCTGGACAATAGGGTGTAGAGTAGGATCTTGATCCGAGGCACCAACAGGCTCAAAGCTTTGACTGTTCCCAGAATGCACAGCGCCGCCTCCTCTATAACCCCGCCTCCCAGCACAGGAGCTCAGTTTAGTTAACCAGCCCAATGCAGTAGCAGGAAAAAGAGACGACAACGGTTAGTAGCCACATACACCACACTCTCACGACAAGAGAAGTATCAGCGGCTAATGCCATATCAACCCAAAGAAGCTAAGTGCGTCAGGGTGAGCGCCTTCTGGAGCCCAGTGTACCTCGCAGAAAGAGTTTTAACAAGGGTAAGTTCTTACCATAAAACTAGTTTTCTGCTGCGGGGCACACTGGGCTCCGCAAGTCTGGACAATGGGGATGTCCTAAAGCAGTTCCTTATGGGAGGGGATGCACTGTAGTGGGCACAAGAACCCGGCGTCCAAAGGAAGCATCCTGGGAAGTGGCAGTATCGAAGGCATAGAACCTTATGAACGTATTCCCGGAGGACCACGTAGCCGCCTTGCACAATTGGTCAAGGGTCGCACCACATTGGGCCACCCAAGACCAGCCTTCACATAAGCATGCGCAATCACCATTCTAATCCACCTGGCCAGGGTCTGCTTGTGAGCAGGCCAGCCACATTTGTGAAATCCAAACAAAACAAAGAGAGAATCAGACTGTCAAATAGAAGCAGTTCTCTTCACATAGATACAGAGAGCCCGTACCACATCCAAAGACCGCTCTTTGGGAGACAAATCAGGAGAGACAAAAGCTGGAACCACAATCTCCTGATTAAGGTGGAACGAAGAAACCACCTTAGGTTAATATCTGGGACGAGTCCTAAGAACCGCACGGTCACGGTGAAAAATCAGATATGGGGAACTACAAGACAAGGGACCCAAATCCGACACTCTTCTAGCAGAGGCAATAGCCAGCAAGAACACCACCTTAAGGGAAAGCCACTTAAGGTCACCTTGAACCAAGAGGTTCAAATGGAGGCTCCTGCAACGCCTCCAAAACCACCGACAAGTCCCAAGGAGCCACAGGCGGGACATAGGGAGGTTGGATATGCAACACACGCTGAGTGAAAGTATGACCATCAGGAAAAGTCGCAATTTTTCTCTGAAACCACACCGACAAGGCAGAAATATGAACCTTGAGGGAGGCCAGACGCAGGCCTAAATCTAGGCCCTGCTGTAGAAAAGCCAAAAGTTTGGCTGTACTAAACTTGGAAGCGTCATTATGGTTAGATGCGCACCAAACAAAGTAGGAATGCCAGACCCAATGGTAAATCCGAGCAGAGGCCGGTTTCCGGGCCTGCAACATGGTTTTAATGACCTCTTCAGAAAAACCCTTAGCTCTTAAGACGGAAGCTTCAAGAGCCATGCCGTCAAAGACAGCCGGGCTAGGTCCTGGTAGACACAAGGGCCCTGAACGAGGAGGTCTGGGCACTGTGGAAGTAGAAGTGGACACTCTGACGATAGGCCTTGCAGGTCTGAAAACCAGTGCCGTCTGGGCCACGCCGGAGCTATGAGAAGCAGAATTCCTTTTTCTTGCTTGAACTTCCGAAAAACCCTGGGCAGGAGTGACATCGGAGGGAACACGTACGGCAGCCGAAACCTCCACGGCACTGCCAGCGCATCCACGAATGCTGCTTGAGGGTCCCTTGTCCTTGCTCCGAAGACCGGAACCTTGTGATTGTGTCGAGACGCCATCAGATCCACACCTTTCCACGAGGAGTTGAAACACTTCTGGATGGAGGCCCCACTCACCGGCATGCACGTCCTGATGACTGAGAAAGTCCGCATCCCAATTTAGGACTCTCGGAATGAATATTGCCGATATAGCCGGTAGATGGTGTTCTGCCCAACGTAGAATCCGTGAGGCTTCCTTCATTGCCAAACGGCTTCGAGTGCCGCCTTGATGATTTATGTAAGCCACTGTGGTGGCGTTGTCCGACTGTACTTGAACAGGACGGTTCTGAATCAAATGCTGGGCTAGGTTCAACGCATTGAAGACCGCCCGCAATTCCAGAATGTTGATCGAGAGGAGAGATTTCTCCTTGGTCCACCGACCCTGCAAGGAGTGCTGCTCCAGCACCATGCCCCAACCTCTTAGACTGGCATCTGTCGTCAACAGGACCCAGTTGGATATCCAGAAGGGACGGCCTCTGCACAATTGTCGGTCCAGAAGCCACCAGAGCAGCGACAGACGGACCTCCGGAGTCAAAGAGATCATGTGAGACCTGATCCAGTGAGGCAGGCCGTCCCACTTGGCTAGAATCAGCTTCTGGAGGGGGCGAGAATGGAATTGAGCATACTCCACCATGTCGAATGCTGACACCATGAGGCCCAGCACCTGCATTGCCGAATGTATCAACACTTGCGGACGAGAAAGGAAGCAACGAATCCTGTCCTGAAGTTTCAGGACTTTCTCCTGAGACAAGAACAACCTCTGGTTGTGAGTGTCCAACAGCGCTCCCAGATGCACCATGCTTTGAGCAGGGACCAGGGAGGATTTCTTCCAGTTGATGAGCCACCCGTGGGTTTGTAGAAACCAGACTGTCATATCCAGATGACGCAGGAGAAGATCTGGGGAATTTGCCAGGATTAACAAGTCGTCCAGATACGGCAGTATCCTGACCCCTTGACGGCGGATTACCACCGTCATCACCGCCATAACTTTGGTGAAGACTCGCGGAGCCGTTGTTAAACCAAAAGGTAACACCCGAAACTGGTAATGGAGGTTGCCAATAACGAACCTCAGGTATTGTTGATGTGACACTGCTATAGGAATATGCAGGTAAGCATCCTGTATGTCCAGGGAGACCATGTAGTCCCCAGGTTCCAAGGCCAGAACTATAGAGCGAAGGGTTTCCATACGGAACTTGGAAACCTTCACAAACTTGTTCAGTGCCTTGAGGTTGAGAATGGGACGGGAGGACCCATTCGGTTTCGGGACTAGAAACAAACAGAATATCCACCTTGAAAGGGAGTACCTCCAGGGTTTTTCTAGAGTCCAGATCCACAGACCAGGATCTCAGCCACAATATCCTGCGAGCCAGGACTGACGTAGTAGAGGCCTTGGCTGCTAGGATACCGGCATCAGAAGCCGCCTCTTTAATATAGCGAGAAGCTGTGACAATATATGACAAGCATTGTCTAGCATGGTCAGAGGAGATTTCAGCCTCTAACTCCAAGGTCCATGCTTCAATAGCCTATGCCGCCCATGTAGCTGCAATAGTGGGCCTTTGTGCAGCACCCGTGAGGGTGTAAATCACTTTTAGACAACCCTCGACACATTTATCGTTTATCTGTAGGCTCTTTTAGAGACGTGACGGTAGTGACAGGTAAAGCTGAGGAAACCACCATCCTAGCCACATGTGAGTTTACTGGAGGAGGCGTTTCCCAATTCTTAGACAGCTCTGGCGCAAGGGGATAGCGAGCCAGCGTCTTCTTTTGAGGCACAAACGTCGTACCCGGGCTTTGCCAGGGTTACTTACGTATATCCACTAGGTGGTCAGAGTGAGGTAAAACTTGTTTAATCACCTTCTGACGCTTGAACCTATCTAGTTTCTTAGGAGGAACGGATGTCTCGGGATCATCCGTAATCTGCAGAATTAATTTAATAGTCTCCAAAAGATCAGGAACATCCACATGTGAACTACCCTCCCCATCAGCCGTATCTGAGTCAGAACCTGTGGGGTCAGTGTACGTGCTGTCTTCATCAGACGAGGTGTCAGTGACAGCAGTGGATTGTGAGGAGATGAGCGCTCGCCTAGAGGACCTCTTGGACTTAGGCGAGCGTTGGTCAGACTTTTTAGTAGTCAGGGACTGGTTCAACTTCTTTAATTGAGCAGATAAATCGTCCGCCCACGGCGGGTTAGCTGCAGGGACCACATACGGTTGTACCAGCATTGGGGTCCCATAGGGGGTGTTAGTTTATGAACTAGCCACTAGCGTATGCAGAATCGTGGAAAAAGCGGTCCACAGAGGGTCAGTATGTGCCTCCGTTGCCACAGTCCCACTGGGGGGCAAAGAGCCCCCAGAACCAGAGCCCACAGCTGCTATATTCTCCCCATATGTGCCTGTGGCTTCAGCAACACCAGCAGTGTTCCGCCCCAGAACCGTTACCCTCAGAAGCAGACATGATATAACTTGCAGTATGAGGTAACACAGTACAATTATTAGCAGCACTATATCCCTAAACCCAAACCCCTGTGCAGTGTAGTCAGCACCAGCAGAGATAAAGGAGAGATATGGTGACTAAATCACAGAGAAAAATACGTAATACAGTATATCTTTGTGAAAATCCTATATTAAATAACACCTGACGCACCAAGCCCCCTCAGGTTATAGAATATAGGGATAGCAAGTTGAGTGAAAGACACGAGATGGACACTACTCAGCTATCAATGCACACACAAATAGTCACAGTTTGTACAATGCAGAGGTTATTACAGACAATTATACTGCACTGGACTAGCTTACACAGCTATATAGTCAATAGATATAACACTACACAGTAAGAAACTGGATGTATATTACAGGGTAATTGTACTATAAACCCCTGACTAAATGCACTCTTTCTTAACTAACACTGACTAAAAAGGCAGGTAGAATACTTAAGTGTCATGTAAAGGCACAGCGCTGACAACCAGGCGGCTTTACATAGGAGGATTTGCCCAAGCAGTCACAGGAACAGTGAGCTGAGGAGTAATGGCGCCGCAGACACTGACAGGGAGTGAGGAAAGACAGAGATGCAGCTCCAGGGCGGGAACACTTGCTGGAAATGGCGCCCTTGGGCTGGGGGAGGGGCTTCAGGTCTAATCCTTATCGTGAAGTAAACCGGAGCCTCAGCTGTAGGTACCCGGCAACCAGGGCTCGGGAGTGTACAGCGCCGCTGGGGAGAGCTGGAGCTGCAGCAGAGAATGTCAGAAGACATTTACCCCTGCTGCTGCCCATGAAGTCTTCACTTTTTACCTCATAAAAAGCTTTTCTTAGGGCTGCTTGGAGCAGCCCCTTTGTTAAGTGCCTGCTTACTGCAGCACCAACTAACAAACTGAGCTCCTGTGCTGGGAGGCGGGGTTATAGAGGAGGCGGCACTGTGCATTCTGGGAACAGTCAAAGCTTTGAGCCTGTTGGTGCCTTGGATCAAGATCCTACTCTACACCCCATTGTCCAGACTTGTGGAGCCCAGTGTACCCCGGAGCAGAAATAAAGTTCTCCTTATTTTTCCTAGGTGACAGTGCAACCTAAAGGAATAACAAAGGGCAAAACAAGCATCTTTAGGAGGTCATGGTTCTTCCATATCACTTACTGTGTTACTCCTCTATTGATATAAAAGCTCTCTGTCCTTTTTCCTTTTCTCTAAATAACTTTTAAGGCAGTAAACTGTGTGCCATAGCACCCTGGGATGCCTTGGGACACTTGCAGGGGTGCCATGGGTTGGTGGTCTAGGACCATTTCTAATTATTTATGGTCAACTTAACAGGGACATACGGGGAGGTAAATTTCTCAGAAGGCACTGGCTAGTACCAGAGCCCGGTTTACACACAATATATGACCCAAAGGGTTCATGTGGGCATTAGGCAAAGGTGCAGCAGTATATACTCCTGAAAATTTGGTGAGTTTTGATCAGAGATGTGAGGAAAAGATAAGCAGTTGAGGCACTGGCTCATCTGCCATAGAGGTTTTACTCCAGAGATTTCACTAGAAAAATTATCAGAATACAAAGAAGATATTTTTAACATATTCTTTGTATTTTTCATATACTTTATACAGTCAAAACTCTGGCAGAAACATTAATATGATAGGAAAGGCTCTGCCTCACCTGCCTTACCCCAATAGGCAAAACCAGTGCTGGTGGCTGCAAATCATAACATATGTGGACAAACAGAAGCAAATCTTGTCCCTCACCATATAACTGAACCTAAGGATGACATATAAACTCAATCTACTCAATTTAATATTTATTCCTAAATTTCTCAGTAAGAAATTTTTGTCCTAGTGGTGCCATTAGAAAACATTCTGATTCTCTAGGGCGCCGTGATTCAGAAAAGTTTGGGAACCACTGTTTTAAGGTATTTCAGAAGATCTTGTGTGATTATATGAATGATGAATGTGAATGGAGCTATTGTCATCATGTAAGGATCAGAATGGAAACAAGTAGGAAGCAAAAGGCTGAGATGAGTTGGAACTACAGTAAGTATCATAGTTAGTTATGTCAAGCTCCTGTCACACAGATGCAGGATGATTGTGGTTTTGTATCCAACTCTACTGGAACAAAATTCATGCAAAGAAATAGTTTTAAATCTCTTATTAAGCACGTCACCCTAAGGTGACAGCCAAATGCAGAGTGAAGTGATTATTTTGCTGAGCCAGCACACATTAATCTATTGTAAAACCTTACTCTGTGTTCCTCTGATGGCTCTTGTGATTATCTTATCATTCTTCTGTCAGCGAAAAGTAAAATCGCTAATCTTTTAAAATCAACATTTCTATCTATTCTGATAAATCACTTAAGGTCACAACTTTAAAACAGTTGCCTTATGGAAGTGAAGTTTTGTGTGTGTGTGAATAAGGAACAAACAGGAGCTGAATCCCCAGAGTTGATTATTCCTCCCACTCATAATCCCCTGTGCCCTGTGCAGCATTAGCCCTGGTTTTAAGCTGGAGCTGTGAGACAAACTGAGCTCCAAAGAAAAATGGCTGTTTGGATATGGTGAAAGGTGCTGCTTTTATATAACCACTGGATGCAGTTACAGCTGATTTTATCGTGTAGCCTGGCCTTAACATACAATATTGGGAGTGTACATTCCTATTCTAATGCTTCAGGCAAGGAGGGGGCTTGGCTTTGCATTACTGGAGAAGGACACTTTCAACCCTTGACTGTAACAGTAACAATGGATACACGTGGATTTGTCTTTAGCACCTTTATAATATGGACACACACTATGTTTAAAAATAAGCATGGATATAGGTACTTTGACTATTTCAGTACTAGGTGGTAGCACACAATTGGTGCAGTGACCATTATTATAGGGTTCCTAAAAAGTACAGTGGCAAATGCAGGATTTTCATGGGGGGGTTTCCGTACATGATATATATATATATATATATATATATATATATATATATATATATATATATAAATAAGACAATGGATAGGGTGTTTTAAAAGTGACCAAAGGTGTCACATGTGATATAGGGAGACCAACTTTTGTAAAAAAGATATATATAAAAAATGTATTCATAAACAAAACACACCAATAAAAAAATTAAATGTCAAAACCACAGATAAATAATAAAAAAATAAAAAAAAAACCTGGAGCTGGATAAAAATACAATTTCTACCTCTAAAATACATGGGTGATAAAAAAGGACAAAAAAGAAAGAAATGCACAGTACTGTTAATATCAGTATCCGAACAAGTAAAAAAAGGTAAAAAGAATAAGATATCTTAACTTAAGAGGATGGGTTAGGTCTGGTAGCACCCGACGCGTTTCGTCCTATCTGGACTTCATCAAGGGGTGGTATGCTAGTGGGACAGCTCAGATATATATACACACATTAATGAGGATGTGATTGTTACATCACTTCCTGTCAATTACAGATTCAGAATTGCAAGTGCTTTTTTGTGATCTATAAACTTATTACAAAAAGTTCCTCCTCAAACTTAGTATGGTGATGGGACTGGCCGCTATGATAAAAGTCTGATTTAGATGTTAGAACTTAGTATTTGGTGATTGAAAGTTCCTTGCAGCCGGACTTCCTGTCCGGATCGCGGGTGACGTCACGTCCGCCCCGCTTCCGGCATCAAAAAGTCTCTTGTGCGCATGTCCTTGTTCTGCATCGCGGACCTTCTCCGTCAGTCGGCCCTCGCACTTGCGCCCGCCTCCACAGTAGTATTGGGTGGATGGTATATGTCATCTCCACAATATAAGTGTGGCGGCCATTTTCTTGGAGTCCCGGATTTCACCAGACATTTCTTACACAATACACAGTGTCCCGGCAGCCATATTTCGTGTGATAATTCCGATTGTCAGTATCTAAAGTGAGCTCATACTCCGGAAGCGTGATAAACATTGGAAAAAGCGGAGAATAGTTTTAGGATTTAGAAAAGCTCACTAGTCATTATATTAGGTCAGTGCCCTCTGTTAATATACATAGTGCAAATTGGTAGCAAAGTGCTGTCGATTTAAAAAAATACATATATGCAAGTATATAATACTACTACTGATATCTAAGGAGGGGGAGCTAATAAATACATTTTAACGTAGTACTTTCCAAGGTGAAGAGCATATATTTATGGTAAGCAGAAGCAGTGGGGGGTGGGAGTTTGTGTATGGGTGGTGGGGGGTGCTAGGATGGTCCTGTATGTACATAAATACACACACACACACACCCCTGTGTCTATGCATACGTACATGCACATGCGTTCCTGGGACCATAAACCATTTGTTGAGATACCCATTTCTGGACCTTTAGCAAAGTGCCTATAACTGGTGCGCAGTTTTGAAGAGAGAGGTAGGAAAGTAGGCAACCTCATATTTCTCTTTCAAAGATACAGCACCCAGTCTTCCATGGTGGTCCCCCATCTATGTACTACCTGGGCCCGACACTGCTTGGCTTCCAAGATCGGGCGGAGTTGGGCATCTCCAGTGTGGTATGGCTGTAATAGTTATACGAGACCGAGGTTGAACATTAAGAGAAGTAAAGTGAAAAAAAAGGGTTAGAAGTGAATAGGTTACTCTGATGGAGAAGAGGTTATATGATAAAGGCTTACGTTATAGGAACGTGGCTATTTCATAGCCCTCGTTGAAGCCATCTGGATGAAGAGTATTCAGTTCAAATATCCAATACATCTCTCTTCTGGATAGGAGGTTAGAAAGATCACCCCCTCTCTCCCTGAGTGAAACCAGTTCAATGCCTTTAAACGTAAGTTCATCAGGGTCTGAGTTGTGACATAGATGGAAGTGTTTCGATACTGCATGCGTCAAGACTCTGTTTTTGATGTTTCTCACATGTTCCTGAATTCGGAGCTTCAAAGGTCTCTTTGTTTTCCCTATGTACTTCAGTTTGCATGAGCATTCCAACATGTAGATGACTGAGACAGTGTTACAATTGATGAACTGCTTAATCTTATAGTCTTTGGCGTTCTTGGTGTTCTTGAAAGTTTTCCTGCTGGGATGTACATACCGACACACTTTACAGCGGCCACACTTGTAGCAACCAACACATTTCGGCATACTGGAAGGTGCTTCAGGGTTTCTCAGCATACTAGGTGCCACAAGGTCCTTTAAATTCTGTGATTTCCTAAATACCACTGATGGTTCTTTTGGAAGGAATTTTTTTAGAATAGGGTCCATTAGAAGTATGTTCCAGTGTTTCTTTAAAGTCCTTTTAATTAGATTCTCATGCCTGCTATAGGTGGTGATAAATCTTACTGTGTCCTCTTTCTTCTCCCTGGGTTTGTATTTTAGGAGTTCCTTCCTTTCCAGGTTTTTTGCCTTGGTGTTGGCTTCTTCCAATAGATGATTTGGGTACCCTTTCTCCTTAAACCTTTCGGTGTAAACTTGTAGCTGTTGATCCCAGTCTTTGTTGTCCCTGCAGTTCCGGGCTATCCTGTTAAATTGAGAAACGGGATGTTGTTCTTCCAATGTTGGCTGTGATTACTCTTGTAATGGACATAACTATTCATGTTGACTTTCTTAATGTAGTTCTTAGTGACCCCTTCTTTCCCCGAGTGTGTCAGTACTAGGTCCAGGAATTCAATTTCATCTGTATTCTCATTGGCAGTGAAGCTAAGATTCATATCATTATTCGATATGTGCGTAAAAAACTCCTTAAAACTTGAATTATCGCCATCCCATACGATTAAAATATCGTCAATGTAACGTCTGTAAAAAGCAATGTTGTGCTGAAATGGATGATCCTTAAAAACATAATTGTTTTCCCATTGCCCCATAAAAAGATTAGTGAAACTCGGTGCGAAAATAGTGCCCATAGCGGTTCCACAGATTTGAAGGAAGAAATCATCTAAAAACTTAAAATAATTACGTTTTAAAATGAAATTCATCAGTTCGCATATAAAAACTCTGTGTCCTTCTGTAATTAGGGCATCTTTACGCAAAAATTCATCACAGGCCTGAATCCCCTTATCGTGTTCTATGCAGGTATATAGTGACTGCACATCAATGGGGGGCAGGAGGAACAAGCCAATACAACAACAAAAGAAGGCACCTACAGTAGAACATATTGCACCAAAAGGAATATTTAATCTATCAAGTCATTCTCTATCAGAGCACGAAACTTCATTATTGAATAAAGGACTTTCGTATGCACCCACCAAGGGAATGAACAAATTTGATGTGTTCATTGACTTGAACAAATTCATAAGAAAACTAACTCTTAAAAGACACTATCTTAAGACGGAAGATGCCATCATTCAGAACTATGAACAATCCAAGTCGGGTCTGAAACCCACCTCAAAATTCTTCCCCTTGGAATCCAAGGGCCATAATGTGGGTATCTTCTATGATCTAGTTAAAAAAGACCTATGCGACAGTGAAATAGAACCGATCAAGGAAAGAAATATCACGAACAGAGAAGCAAGAGCTATAAAGGAACTCCAGGATAACAAAAACATTGTTATAAAATCTGCTGACAAAGGGGGGGGGGGGGGTTGATTATAATGGATCGGGAGGCCTATGTTAAAGAGGCGGAGAGATTATTGGGGGACAGAACTTCCTACACCCCACTGTCAACTGATCCAAAGGCAATCTATGTGGAGGAACTTAGAACCATCCTCTTGAAAGGTTTTAGGAGTGAGATCCTCACCAAAGATGAGTATCAATACTTGTTCATTTCCAACCCCACTACCCCCATTTTTTACTTTCTACCGAAAGTGCACAAATCCATGACAAATCCCCCCGGAAGACCTATCATTGCCGGGATTGATTCCCTAATGTCCCATCTGTCAGAATATGTAGACGTATTTCTGAGAAAATACGTGGTAAGTCTACCTGCGTATTTAAAAGACACCACATCAGTTCTGAATCTGATGGAATCCTTCGAATGGAAAGAAACATATAGATGGATTACCATTGATGTGCAGTCACTATATACCTGCATAGAACACGATAAGGGGATTCAGGCCTGTGATTAATTTTTGTGTAAAGATGCCCTAGTTACAGAAGGACAGAGTTTTTATATGCAAACTGATGAATTTCATTTTAAAACGTAATTATTTTAAGTTTTTAGATGATTTCTTCCTTCAAATCTGTGGAACCGCTATGGGCACTATTTTCGCACAGAGTTTCGCTAATCTTTTTATGGGGCAATGGGAAAACAATTATGTTTTTAAGGATCATCCATTTCAGCACAACATTGCTTTTTACAGTCGTTACATTGACGATATTTTAATCGTATGGGATGGCGATAATTCAAGTTTTAAGGAGTTTTTTACGCACATATCGAATAATGATATGAATCTTAGCTTCACTGCCAATGAGAATACAGATAAAATTGAATTCCTGGACCTAGTACTGACACACTCGGGGAAAGAAGTGGTCACTAAGAACTACATTAAGAAAGTCGACATGAATAGTTATGTCCATTACAAGAGTAATCACAGCCAACATTGGAAGAACAACATCCCGTTTTCTCAATTTAACAGGATAGCCCGGAACTGCAGGGACAACAAGTACCGGGATCAACAGCTACAAGTTTACACCGAAAGGTTTAAGGAGAAAGGGTACCCAAATCATCTATTGGAAGAAGCCAACACCAAGGCAAAAAACCTGGAAACGAAGGAACTCCTAATATACAAACCCAGGGAGAAGAAAGAGGACACAGTAAGATTTATCACCACCTATAGCAGGCATGAGAATCTAATTAAAAGAACTTTAAATAAACACTGGAACATACTTCTAATGGACCCTATTCTAAAAAAATTCCTTCCAAAAGAACCATCAGTGGTATTTAGGAAATCACAGAATTTAAAGGACCTTGTGGCACCTAGTATGCTGAGAAACCCTGAAGCACCTTCCAGTATTCCGAAATGTGTTGGTTGCTACAAGTGTGGCCGCTGTAATGTGTGTCGGTATGTACATCCCAGCAGGAAAACTTTCAATAACACCAAGAACTCCAAAGACTATAAGATTAAGCAGTTCATCAATTGTAGCACTGTCTCAGTCATCTACATGTTGGAATGCTCATGCAAACTGAAGTACATAGGGAAAACAAAGAGACCTTTGAAGCTCCGAATTCAGGAACATGTGAGAAACATCAAAAACAGAGTCTTGACGCATGCAGTATCGAAACACTTCCATCTATGTCACAACTCAGACCCTGATGAACTTACGTTTAAAGGCATCAAACTGGTTTCACTCGGGGAGAGAGGGGGTGATCTTTCTAACCTCCTATCCAGAAGAGAGATGTATTGGATATTTTAACTGAACACTCTTCATCCAGATGGCTTCAACGAGGGCTATGAAATAGCCCCGGTCCTATAATGTAAGCCTTTATCATATAACCTCTTCTCCATCAGAGTAACCTTTTCACTTCTAAACCTTTTTTTTCACTTTACTTCTCTTAATGTTCAACCTTGGTCTCGTATAACTATTACAGCCATACCACACTGGAGATGCCCAACTCCGCCCGATCTTGGAAGCCAAGCAGTGTCGGGCCCAGGCAGTACATAGATGGGGGACCATCATGGAAGACTGGGTGCTGTATCTTTGAAAGAGAAATATGAGGTTGCCTACATTCCTACCTCTCTCTTCAAAACTGCGCACCAGTTATAGGCACTTTGCTAAAGGTCTAGAAATGGGTATCTCAACAAATGGTTTATGGGCCCAGGAACGCATGTGCATGTACGTACGCATAGACACAGGGGTGTGTGTGTGTATTTATGTACATACAGGACCATCCTAGCACCCCCCACCACCCAAACACAACCCCCCCCCTACTTCTGCTTACCATAAATATATGCTCTTCACCTTGGAAAGTACTACGTTAAAATGTATTTATTAGCTCCCCCTCCTTAGATATCAGTAGTAGTATTATATACTTGCATATATGTATTTTTTAAATCGACAGCACTTTGCTACCAATTTGCACTATGTATATTAACAGAGGGCACTGACCTAATATAATGACTAGTGAGCTTTTCTAAATCCTAAAACTATTCTCTGCTTTTTCCAATGTTTATCACGCTCCCGGAGTATGAGCTCACTTTAGATACTGACAATCGGAATTATCACACGAAAGATGGCTGCCGGGACACTGTGTATTGTGTAAGAAATGTCTGGTGAAATCCGGGACTCCAAAAAATTTGCTGCCGCACTTATATTGTGGAAATGACATATACCATCCACCCAATCCTACTGTGGAGGCGGGCGCAAGCGCGAGGGCCGACTGACGGAGAAGGTCCTTGATGCAGAACAAGGGCATGCGCACAAGAGACTTCTTGACGCCGGAAGCGGGGCGGACGTGACGTCACCCGCGATCCAGACAGGAAGTCCGGCTGCAAGGAACTTTCAATCACCAAATACTAAGTTCTAACATCAAAATCAGACTTTTATCATAGCGGCCAGTCCCATCACCATACTAAGTTTGAGGAGGAACTTTTTGTAATAAGTTTATAGATCACAAAAAAGCACTTGCAATTCTGAATCTGTAATTGACAGGTAGTGATGTAACAATCACATCCTCATTAATGTGTGTATATATATCTGAGCTGTCCCACTAGCATACCACCCCTTGATGAAGTCCAGATAGGACGAAACGCGGCGGGTGCTACCAGACCTAACCCATCCTCTTAAGTTAAGATATCTTATCCTTTTTACCTTTTTTTACTTGTTCGGATACTGATATTAACAGTACTGTGCATTTCTTTCTTTTTTGTCCTTTTTATTCACCCATGTATTTTTAGAGGTAGAAAATGTAATTTTTATCCATCTTCAGGGTTTTTTATTATTTATCTGTGGTTTTGACATTTAATTTTTTTATTGGTGTGTTTTGTTTATGAATACATTTTTTATATATATCTTTTTTACACAAGTTGGTCTCCCTATATCGCATGTGACACCATTGGTCGCTTTTAAAACACCCTATCCATTGTCTTATTTACATAATCCACTAAGCACTTTACCACTGCCTTTTCTTGGGGTGCAGCAGACGCCCTATTACTTTCTAGGGAGTGTCCACATAGGGAGTTTTTAAGTATTCATATTTGTACTATTATCCTTGGTCTAACTACTAGTGTAGATTGGTAATCGTGTATTGGCGCTGTCCGCTCTCTCCCTATATATATATATTAGAGATGAGCGGGTTCGGTTCCTCGGAAACCGAACCCCCCCGAACTTCACCCATTTTACACGGGTCCGAGGCATACTCGGATTCTCCCGTATGGCTCTGTTAACCCGAGCGCGCCTGAACGTCATCATCCCGCTGTCGGATTCTCGTGAGATTCGGATTCTATATAAGGAGCCGCGCGTCACCGCCACTTTTCACTCGTGCATTGGAAATGATAGTGAGAGGACGTGGTTGGCGTCCTCTCACTTTGTTTCAGGGGGCTGCATATCTTTATTTTGGGGACCAGCAGTATTATAGGAGGAGTACAGTGCAGAGTTGTGCTGACCAGTGACCACCAGTATTATACGTTGTCTGCCTGAAAAACGCTCCATATCTGTGCTTAGTGTGCTGCATATATCTGTGCTCACACTGCTTTATTGTGGGGACTGGGGACCAGCAGTATTATATAGGAGGAGTACAGTGCAGAGTTTTGCTGACCAGTGACCACCAGTATTATACGTTGTCTGCCTGAAAAACGCTCCATATCTGTGCTCAGTGTGCTGCATATATCTGTGCTCACACTGCTTTATTGTGGGGACTGGGGACCACCAGTATTATATAGGAGGAGTACAGTGCAGAGTTTTGCTGACCAGTGACCACCAGTATACGTTGTCTGTCTGAAAAACGCTCCATATCTGTGCTCAGTGTGCTGCATATATCTGTGCTCACACTGCTTTATTGTGGGGACTGGGGACCAGCAGTATTATATAGGAGGAATACAGTGCAGAGTTTTGCTGACCAGTGACCACCAGTATACATTGTCTGCCTGCAAAACGCTCCATATCTGTGCTCAGTGTGCTGCATATATCTGTGCTCACACTGCTTTATTGTGGGGACTGGGGACCAGCAGTATTATATAGGAGGAGTACAGTGCAGAGTTTTGCTGACCAGTAACCACAAGTATTATACGTTCTCCGCCTGAAAAACGCTCCATATCTGTGCTGCATTGTAGTATATAGTAGGAGTACAGTGCATAATTTTGCTGACCACCAGTATATAATATATAGGAGTACGGTACAGAAGGCCACTGCTCTACCTACCTCTGTGTCGTCAAGTATACTATCCATCCATTCCTGTGGTGCATTTCAGTTTTGCACAGTTTGCTGACCACCAGTATATAATATATAGCAGTACGGTACAGTAGGCCACTGTTCTACTTTCCTCTGTGTCGTCAAGTATGCTATCCATGCATACCTGTGGTGCATTTCAGTTTTGCACAGTTTGCTGACCACCAGTATATAATATATAGCACTACGGTACAGTAGGCCACTGCTCTACCTACCTCTGCGTCGTCAAGTATACTATCCATCCATACCTGTGGTGCATTTCAGTTTTGCACAGTTTGCTGACCACCAGTATATAATATATAGCAGTACGGTACAGTAGGCCACTGCTCTACCTACCTCTGTGTCGTCAAGTATACTATCCATCCATACCTGTGGTGCATTTAAGTTGTGCACAGTATATATAGTAGTAGGCCATTGCTATTGATACTGGCATATAATTCCACACATTAAAAAATGGAGAACAAAAATGTGGAGGGTAAAATAGGGAAAGATCAAGATCCACTTCCACCTCGTGCTGAAGCTGCTGCCACTAATCATGGCCGAGACGATGAAATGCCATCAACGTCGTCTGCCAAGGCCGATGCCCAATGTCATAGTAGAGAGCATGTAAAATCCAAAACACAAAAGTTCAGTAAAATGACCAAAAATCAAAATTAAAAGCGTCTGAGGAGAAGCGTAAACTTGCCAATATGCCATTTACGACACGGAGTGGCAAGGAACGGCTGAGGCCCTGGCCTATGTTCATGGCTAGTGGTTCAGCTTCACATGAGGATGGAAGCACTCATCCTCTCGCTAGAAAACTGCAGTGCCACTCCTAGATGGGCCAGGTGTTTGTGTCGGCCACTTGGGTCGCTTAGCTTAGTCACACAGCTACCTCATTGCGCCTCTTTTTTTCTTTGCATCATGTGCTGTTTGGGGACTATTTTTTTGAAGTGCCATCCTGTCTGACACTGCAGTGCCACTCCTAGATGGGCCAGGTGTTTGTGTCGGCCACTTGGGTCGCTTAGCTTAGTCACACAGCTACCTCATTGCGCCTCTTTTTTTCTTTGCATCATGTGCTGTTTGGGGACTATTATTTTGAAGTGCCATCCTGTCTGACACTGCAGTGCCACTCCTAGATGGGCCAGGTGTTTGTGTCGGCCACTTGGGTCGCTTAGCTTAGTCACACAGCTACCTCATTGCGCCTCTTTTTCTTTGCATCATGTGCTGTTTGGGGACTATTTTTTTGAAGTGCCATCCTGTCTGACACTGCAGTGCCACTCCTAGATGGGCCAGGTGTTTGTGTCGGCCACTTGGGTCGCTTAGCTTAGCCATCCAGCGACCTCGGTGCAAATTTTAGGACTAAAAATAATATTGTGAGGTGTGATGTGTTCAGAATAGACTGGAAATGAGTGGAAATTATGGTTATTGAGGTTAATAATACTATGAAATCAAAATGACCCCCAAATTCTATGATTTAAGCTGTTTTTGAGGGTTTTTTGTAAAAAAAAAACGAATCCAAAACACACCCGAATCCGACAAAAAAATTTCAGGGAGGTTTTGCCAAAACGCGTCCGAATCCAAAACACGGCCGCGGAACCGAATCCAAAACCAAAACACAAAACCCGAAAAATGTCCGGTGCACATCACTAATATATATATAGGTAGAGAAAGGAGACTGCGGCACTCCGGGTCTTGTAGAAGGTCAAATTGTATTAAAAAAATCACAACATAGAACACCAACGATTCGGCGTGTCTAGCCCCTTTGTCAAGATGTGACAAAGGGGCTAGACACCCCGAAACGTTGGTGTTCTATGTTGTGATTTTTCGAATACAATTTGACCTTCTACAAGACCCGGAGTGCCGCAGTCTCCTTTCTCTACCTAGCCATAACTGCTTACTGAGGGCACCGGGCACAGTGACATCATGAGGAGTGCCAGGCTATCCCTGCTTCATATATATATATATATATATATATATATATATATATACACACACACACACACACACTCGTCACACACCCCAAATTCTGGGAAGAGGGCTGGTATATAAGTGTGTTGTACATTCACATTTATAAGTGCATTCTTTAGAAATCGGCAGCAATAAGTGATTTAAAATGAATAAAATAAACGGCCAAATGCGTGATGGGTAACCAAGAAATATACTCAACAAGCATGTAAGCAGCCCACCATCCTCCAGAAAGCGTCAACTGCCTTTTTGGTGCCCCTAGTGCACCTTCGTATATACAGTTTATATATATATATATATATATATATATATATGTGTGTGTTTAGAAAATATAATTACAGCACTGCAGGATTTTTAAATGCATACTTGTTTAATTAAGTGCTGAACTATATGCAATATATATATATACACACACACACATACACATACATGCAGCACACTGTACATATAGACATACTGTACATACAGCATACTTACACACACACACACACACACACACACACACACACACACACACACACGCATGCATACATACATACATACATGCATACAGCATACAAATACACACAGCATACATACTTACACACACACACACACACACACACACATACATATCATACACATACACAGTATATATACATACATACACATAGCATACAAATACACACAGTACATACATACAGCAGACGCAGACAACATCCACATCACACACAAACAAACTGCTGTGATAATCGGGACATGATGGGCCTCATGCGGTCTAGTGATGAGCACCGGAAATTTTTCGGGTTTTGTGTTTTGGTTTTGGGTTCGGTTCCGCGGCCGTGTTTTGGGTTCGAACGCGTTTTGGCAAAACCTCACCGAATTTTTTTTGTCGGATTCGGGTGTGTTTTGGATTCGGGTGTTTTTTTCAAAAAACCCTAAAAAACAGCTTAAATCATAGAATTTGGGGGTCATTTTGATCCCAAAATATTATTAACCTCAATAACCATAATTTCCACTCATTTTCAGTCTATTCTGAACACCTCACACCTCACAATATTATTTTTAGTCCTAAAATTTGCACCGAGGTCGCTGGATGACTAAGTTCAGCGACCCAAGTGGCCGATACAAACACCTGGCCCATCTAGGAGTGGCACTGCAGTGTCACGCAGGATGGCCCTTCAAAAAACTACTCCCCAAACAGCACATGACGCAAAGAAGAAAAAAAAGAGGCGCAATGAGGTAGCTGTGTGAGTAAGCTAAGCGACCCTAGTGGCCGACACAAACACCTGGCCCATCTAGGAGTGGCACTGCAGTGTCACGCAGGATGGCCCTTCCAAAAAACACCCCCCAAACAGCACATGACGCAAAGAAAAAAAGAGGCGCAATGAGGTAGCTGTGTGACTAAGCTAAGCGACCCTAGTGGCCGACACAAACACCTGGCCCATCTAGGAGTGGCACTGCAGTGTCACGCAGGATGGCCCTTCAAAAAACTACTCCCCAAACAGCACATGACGCAAAGAAGAAAAAAAAGATGCGCAATGAGGTAGCTGTGTGACTAAGATAAGCGACCCAAGTGGCCGACACAAACACCTGGCCCATCTAGGAGTGGCACTGCAGTGTCACGCAGGATGGCCCTTCCAAAAACTACTCCACAAACAGTACATGACGCAAAGAAAAATGAAAGAAAAAAGAGGTGCAAGATGGAATTGTCCTTGGGCCCTCCCACCCACCCTTATGTTGTATAAACAGGACATGCACACTTTAACCAACCCATCATTTCAGTGACAGGGTCTGCCACACGACTGTGACTGAAATGACGGGTTGGTTTGGACCCCCACCAAAAAAGAAGCAATTAATCTCTCCTTGCACAAACTGGCTCTACAGAGGCAAGATGTCCACCTCATCATCATCCTCCGATATATCACCGTGTACATCCTCACAGATTATCAATTCGTCCCCACTGGAATCCACCATCTCAGCTCCCTGTGTACTTTGTGGAGGCAATTGCTGCTGGTGAATGTCTCCACGGAGGAATTGATTATAATTCATTTTAATGAACATCATCTTCTCCACATTTTCTGGATGTAACCTCGTACGCCGATTGCTGACAAGGTGAGCGGCGGCACTAAACACTCTTTCGGAGTACACACTTGTGGGAGGGCAACTTAGGTAGAATAAAGCCAGTTTGTGCAAGGGCCTCCAAATTGCCTCTTTTTCCTGCCAGTATAAGTACGGACTGTCTGACGTGCCTACTTGGATGGGGTCACTCATATAATCCTCCACCATTCTTTCAATGGGGAGAGAATCATATGCAGTGACAGTAGACAACATGTCCGTAATCGTTGTCAGGTCCTTCAGTCCGGACCAGATGTCAGCATCAGCAGTCGCTCCAGACTGCCATACATCACCGCCAGCGGGTGGGCTCGGAATTCTGAGCCTTTTCCTCGCACCCCCAGTCGCGGGAGAATGTGAAGGAGGAGATGTTGACAGGTCGCGTTCCGCTTGACTTGACAATTTTGTCACCAGCAGTTCTTTGAACCCCAGCAGACTTGTGTCTGCCGGAAAGAGAGATCCAAGGTAGGTTTTAAATCTAGGATCGAGCACGGTGGACAAAATGTAGTGCTCTGATTTCAACAGATTGACCACCCGTGAATCCTTGTTAAGCGAATTAAGGGCTCCATCAACAAGTCCCACATGCCTAGCGGAATCGCTCTGTGTTAGCTCCTCCTTCAATGTCTCCAGCTTCTTCTGCATAAGCCTGATGAGGGGAATGACCTGACTCAGGCTGGCAGTGTCTGAACTGACTTCACGTGTGGCAAGTTCAAAAGGTTGCAGAACCTTGCACAACGTTGAAATCATTCTCCACTGCGCTTGAGACAGGTGCATTCCACCTCCTATATCGTGCTAAGTTGTATAGGCTTGAATGGCCTTTTGCTGCTCCTCCAACCTCTGAAGCATATAGAGGGTTGAATTCCACCTCGTTACCACTTCTTGCTTCAGATGATGGCAGGGCAGGTTCAGGCGTTTTTGGTGGTGCTCCAGTCTTCTGTACGTGGTGCCTGTACGCCGAAAGTGTCCCGCAATTCTTCTGGCCACCGACAGCATCTCTTGCACGCCCCTCTCGTTTTTTAAATAATTCTGCACCACCAAATTCAAGGTATGTGCAAAACATGGGACGTGCTGGAATTTGCCCATATTTAATGCACACACAATATTGCTGGCGTTGTCCGATGCCACAAATCCACAGGAGAGTCCAATTGGGGTAAGCCATTCCGCGATGATCTTCCTCAGTTGCCGTAAGAGGTTTTCAGCTGTGTGCGTATTCTGGAAACTGGTGATACAAAGCGTAGCCTGCCTAGGAAAGAGTTGGCGTTTGCGAGATGCTGCTACTGGTGCCGCCGCTGCTGTTCTTGCGGCGGGAGTCCATACATCTACCCAGTGGGCTGTCACAGTCATATAGTCCTGAGCCTGCCCTGCTCCACTTGTCCACATGTCCGTGGTTAAGTGGACATTGGGTACAACTGCATTTTTTAGGACACTGGTGAGTCTTTTTCTGAGGTCTGTGTACATTTTCGGTATCGCCTGCCTAGAGAAATGGAACCTAGATGGTATTTGGTACCGGGGACACAGTACCTCCAACAAGTCTCTAGTTGGCTCTGCAGTAATGATGGATACCGGAACCACGTTTCTCACCGCCCAGGATGCCAAGGCCTCAGTTATCCGCTTTGCAGCAGGATGACTGCTGTGATATTTCATCTTCCTCGCAAAGGACTGTTGGACAGTCAATTGCTTGGTGGAAGTAGTAAAAGTGGTCTTACGACTTCCCCTCTGGGATGACCATCGACTCCCAGCAGCAACAACAGCAGCGCCAGCAGCAGTAGGCGTTACACGCAAGGATGCATCGGAGGAATCCCAGGCAGGAGAGGACTCGTCAGAATTGCCAGTGACATGGCCTGCAGGACTATTGGCATTCCTGGGGAAGGAGGAAATTGACACTGAGGGAGTTGGTGGGGTGGTTTGCGTGAGCTTGGTTACAAGAGGAAGGGGTTTACTGGTCAGTGGACTGCTTCCGCTGTCGCCCAAAGTTTTTGAACTTGTCACTGACTTATGATGAATGCGCTGCAGGTGACGTATAAGGGAGGATGTTCCGAGGTGGTTAACATCCTTACCCCTACTTATTACAGCTTGACAAAGGCAACACACGGCTTGACAAATGTTGTCCGCATTTCTGTTGAAATACTTCCACACCGAAGAGCTGATTTTTTTGGTATTTTCACCAGGCATGTCAATGGCCCTATTCCTCCCACGGACAACAGGTGTCTCCCCGGGTGCCTGACTTAAACAAACCACCTCACCATCAGAATCCTCCTGGTCAATTTCCTCCCCAGCGCCAGCAACACCCATATCCTCCTCATCCTGGTGTACTTCAACACTGACATCTTCAATCTGACTATCAGGAACTGGACTGCGGGTGCTCCTTCCAGCACTTGCAGGGGGCGTGCAAATGGTGGAAGGCGCATGCTCTTCACGTCCAGTGTTGGGAAGGTCAGGCATGGCAAACGACACAATTGGACTCTCCTTGTGGATTTGTGATTTCGAAGAACGCACAGTTCTTTGCTGTGCTTTTGCCAGCTTGAGTCTTTTCATTTTTCTAGCGAGAGGCTGAGTGCTTCCATCCTCATGTGAAGCTGAACCACTAGCCATGAACATAGGCCAGGGCCTCAGCCGTTCCTTGCCACTCCGTGTGGTAAATGGCATATTGGCAAGTTTACGCTTCTCCTCCGACAATTTTATTTTAGATTTTGGAGTCCTTTTTTTACTGATATTTGGTGTTTTGGATTTTACATGCTCTGTACTATGACATTGGGCATCGGCCTTGGCAGACGACGTTGATGGCATTTCATCGTCTCGGCCATGACTAGTGGCAGCAGCTTCAGCACGAGGTGGAAGTCGATCTTGATCTTTCCCTATTTTTGGAACCTCAACATTTTTGTTCTCCATATTTTAATAGGCACAACTAAAAGGCACCTCAGGTAAACAATGGAGATGGATGGATACTAGTATACTTATGGATGGACGAGCGACTGCCGACACAGAGGTAGCTACAGCCGTGGACTACCGTACTGCGTCTGCTGCTAATATAGACTGGATGATAATGATATAAAAAATATATATATATCACTACTGCAGCCGGACAGGTATATATTATATAATGACGGACCTGCTGGACACTGTCAGCACTGCAGACTCCTAAAGTAAGCTACTAGTATCAAGAAGATAGAAAAAAAAAAAACACCACAGGTAGGTGGTATACAATTATGGATGGACGAGCGACTGCCGACACAGAGGTAGCTACAGCCGTGGACTACCGTACTGCGTCTGCTGCTAATATAGACTGGATGATAATGATATAAAAAATATATATATATCACTACTGCAGCCGGACAGGTATATATTATATAATGACGGACCTGCTGGACACTGTCAGCACTGCAGACTACTAAAGTAAGCTACTAGTATCAAGAAGATAGAAAAAAAAAACACAACAGGTAGGTGGTATACAATTATGGATGGACGAGCGACTGCCAACACAGAGGTAGCTACAGCCGTGGACTACCGTACTGCGTCTGCTGCTAATATAGACTGAATGATAATGATATAAAAAATATATATATATCACTACTGCAGCCGGACAGGTATATATTATATAATGACGGACCTGCTGGACACTGTCAGCACTGCAGACTCCTAAAGTAAGCTACTAGTATCAAGAAGATAGAAGAAAAAAAAAAACACCACGGGTAGGTGGTATACAATTATGGATGGACGAGCGACTGCCGACACAGAGGTAGCTACAGCCCTGGACTACCGTACTGCGTCTGCTGCTAATATAGACTGGATGATAATGATATAAAAAATATATATATATCACTACTGCAGCCGGACAGGTATATATTATATAATGACGGACCTGCTGGACACTGTCAGCACTGCAGACTCCTAAAGTAAGCTACTAGTATCAAGAAGATAGAAAAAAAAAACACAACAGGTAGGTGGTATACAATTATGGATGGACGAGCGACTGCCGACACAGAGGTAGCTACAGCCGTGGACTACCGTACTGCGTCTGCTGCTAATATAGACTGGATGATAATGATATAAAAAATATATATATATCACTACTGCAGCCGGACAGGTATATATTATATAATGACGGACCTGCTGGACACTGTCAGCACTGCAGACTCCTAAAGTAAGCTACTAGTATCAAGAAGATAGAAAAAAAAAAACACCACAGGTAGGTGGTATACAATTATGGATGGACGAGCGACTGCCGACACAGAGGTAGCTACAGCCGTGGACTACCGTACTGCGTCTGCTGCTAATATAGACTGGATGATAATGATATAAAAAATATATATATATCACTACTGCAGCCGGACAGGTATATATTATATAATGACGGACCTGCTGGACACTGTCAGCAGAATGCGTTTATAGAATAAAAACACCACACGACGAGTGTTTAACTTTTTCAGGCAGACAATCACAATATACTGGTGGTCAGTGGTCACTGGTCAGTCACACTGGCAGTGGCACTCTGGCAGCAAAAGTGTGCACTGTTAATGTACTCCTGCTATAACTGCTCCCCAGTCTCCCCCACAATTAAGCTGTGTGAGCAGTGAGCACTCAGCACAGTCAGATATACATAGATGATGCAGCACACTGAGGCTGAGCACAGATATGTGTATCGTTTTTTTTCAGGCAGAGAACGGATTATATTAAATAATAATAAAACTGCACTGGTGGTCACTGGTCAGTCACTAGTAAACTCTGCACTCTCTGAGTACTCCTAAGCTCCAGTAAATTAAGTGTCTCACTCTCACTATCTATTTCTATTCTAAACGGAGAGGACGCCAGCCACGTCCTCTCCCTATCAATCTCAATGCACGTGTGAAAATGGCGGCGACGCGCGGCTCCTTATATAGAATCCGAGTCTCGCGATAGAATCCGAGCCTCGCGAGAATCCGACAGCGGGATGATGACGTTCGGGCGCGCTCGGGTTAACCGAGCAAGGCGGGAAGATCCGAGTCTGCCTCGGACCCGTGTAAAAAGGCTGAAGTTCGGGGGGGTTCGGATTCCGAGGAACCGAACCCGCTCATCACTAATGCGGTCACCATAATTCATCATACACTACCTCCAGCTCCCCCCTACAGAGTTTCCCCGTTTTATGAGTCACTCACCTGGCTGCACAAGAAGCGCTGGAGACTGTACCCAGCACCTCATCCGGATCCCTAAGAACTGCCTGAGAGGAGCTGCGAGCTGCCCCTGCAGCACCCCCTACAGGCAGCCAGTGTCACGGCCAGCCACTAGCTGTCAAAGTTAGGATGCAACAACAGCTGCCTGCATGGACACAGACTGCCTGTGCTCGGTAGTCTAGGTAAAAAATAAATAAATAATTGCTGCAGTTCCGATGGATCGGCGAATAGGGGGATTTTTAGGAGCTTGGAAACCCCCCCTTGCGTGCGCGTATGAGTACAGCAAATATAATAACAAAACCACACAATTTTCAAAGTTGATTAAAAGACACCCCACCACAAACCCTTATTCATCCATTTATTCAATTAAATTACTGTACATGTTCTTTCAAATCAAGGGGGTAATTCCAAGTTGATCGCAGCAGGATTTTTGTTAGCAATTGGGCAAAACCATGTGCACTGCAGGGGAGGCAGATATAACATGTGCAGAGTGAGTTAGATTTGGGTGTGGTGTGTTCAATCTGCAATCTAATTTGCAGTGTAAAAATAAAGCAACCAGTATTTACCCTGCACAGAAACAAAATAACCCACCCAAATCTAACTCTTTCTGCACATGTTATATATACCTCCCCTGCAGTGCACAAGGTTTTGCCCAATTGCTAAAAAAAATCCTGCTGCGATCAACTTGGAATTACCCCCCATGTCTGTCTTTGTTTTATTAACAACATTTTTGTTCTATTACATTTGGACCACTCCGGTGCCAGACACAGTGTTCCCTGTCTTGTTCACAATCTACCCCCACCCTCCACCCCGCACACCTTCCTCCTGAAAGTTTTGTTAAACCACAGCACCTTTCAACATGGAACTGATAGCCTCTTGAAGAGGAAATGATTTCATGTGCCCCACACATTTCCTGTTCAGGTAAATTAAAGATATCAGCCATGATTTAAGAGTGGATCCAAAACCAAAATACTACCGGATCTAGACACAATTTTGATGTGTATTGATTCATTGAAATACACCATAGGAAGAAATATGATAGAGAATATTTTCATTGTCCAGCAGCTGTATTTCAGCATGTAATGTGTGATACAGAGGGAGATGTATTAAGCCTTGGAGAGAGAGAGGTAAAGTATACACCTATGTGCTGTTTTACAGATTTTGCTTGAAAAATTACAGAAGCTGATTGGTGCTTTACCTCGCTCCACTTTATCTCTCTCTAAGGCTTGCTATACAGTCTTGAGAGATATTTGAGGAGTACAATCACTATTGTGGTATTTATGATCTTGGCTATGATGTCATTTACTGTATTTGCATTTTAAGTTCTTAAGCCGCCTAAAGACGGTGCAATATATCTAATAATATGGACTATATAGTCCATATTGGTAGAAAACACCGTGTATATCGCACCTTGTGGAAGCACCTTGCTTTGCCAATGCGTAGTCCCGTGGGATCAGCATCGCAAAGGCAGGGCCAATATTGACTATGGGGGTCATTCCGAGTTGTTCGCCTGCTAGCAGTTTTTAGCAGCCGTGCAAACGCTAAGCCGCCGCCCTCTGGGAGTATATTTTAGCTTAGCAGAAGTGCGAACGAACGGATCGCAGAGCGGCTACAAATTTTTTTGTGCCGTTTCAGAGTAGCTTCAAACCTACTCAGCGTTTGCGATCACTTCAGACTGTTCAGTTCCTGTTTTGACGTCAAGAACACGCCCTGCGTTCTCCCAGCCATCCTGCGTTTTTCCTGGCATGCCTGTGTTTTTTCGAACACTCCCCGAAAACGGTCAGTTGACACCCAGAAACGCCCACTACATGTCAATCACTCTGCGGCGAGCAGTGCGACTGAAATGCTTCGCTAGACCTTGTGTAAAACTGCATCGGCCATTGTGAAAGTACGTTGCGCGTGCGCATTGTGCCGCATACGCATGGGCAGAAGTGCTGTTTTTTTGCTTCATCGCTGCGCAGCGAACATTTTCAGCTAGCGATCAACTCGGAATGACCACCTATATCGGAGGTTCAGGCCTACGGCCACAATACAGTCAATGGGGGTAATTCTGAGTTGATCGCAGCAGGAACTTTTTTAGCAGTTGGGCAAAACCATGTGCACTGCAGGGGAGGCAGATATAACGTGCAGAAAGAGTTAGATGTGGGTGGATTATTTTGTTTCTGTGCAGGGTAAATACTGGCTGCCTTAGTTTTACACTGCAATTTAGATTGCAGATTGAACACACCACACCCAAATCTAACTCTCTCTGCACATGTTAAATCTGCCTCCCCTGCAGTGCACATGGTTTTGCCCAACTGCTATCAAAATTCCTGCTGCGATCAACTTGGAATTACCCCCAATATCGGCAATTAGCCTGCATCGCACTGTGTGTAGGTGGCTTTATCTGACCTGTGGTATCTGCAGTCAGGACATCTGCTGCACCCCTCCAAAAGCAATACGGGTTATGATTTTCAGGATAAGCCACGTTTACATCCTAGTTGGAAAAAAAGTTCCTAAGCAAAGTGCAAATGTCCAAATGGTATGAGAGTTGATAGATGCAGCGAATGTATTCTTATCCAGGTCTTGCTAATTAGATGATTTTTTTTTAACCAGTGTTTAAAAGAAACTAAGAGATACTTTGTATTTCAGGCACTGAAAGGACTTCAGAACGCCATTCTTCTGAACTGACAAGGATGGTTTTTGATCTTGTTTTAAGAAACTCTTTTATCCTGCTCAATCAAAAAGAAATGCACAATTAATAAAATGCTCCAACAGCTTTTGTGTCGCCTATGATGTCGCACTGGATGAAGGAAACATTTCCTTCCTTACAGTACTGAGATAAAATCTTTCCTCTCTGATATTTTGTTCTCAGAGGTCTGGTGTGAATGTGTGCACAATGTGTGCTGTATTGTATGAGTTTGCTGTAAGCCCATACATACACTAGTATTCCTGTAGATATTTTGACAACATACAGCACATAAAACTTTACAGATAACGATGACTCTAGAACAGAGCTGGCCAAACCAGTCCTCGAGATCTACCAACAGTTCATATTTTCCAGACCACCTAGCTGGTGCACAGGTGTAGTCATTACTAATTAAGATGTGCTACATTCATTCCTAATTGACAATTCTACAGATCTCCTGGAGGCCTGGAAAACATGACCTGTTGGTAGATCTCGAGGACCGGTTTGGCCAGCCCTGCTCTAGAACATGCTTATGACTTTCTGCCCCATGCGGAGCGTGCAGCCAGGTCAGTATAATAGGGGTGTAGCCTCAGTATGGGTGACCACGCCATTGTAGCCCTACACCCACTATTCAATGCCCAGCAGGGGATGGGTCTATGATGATGTGATTCTGCACAAATCACATCATAGTCCTCCCCGGACCTCCCACTTTCATGGATGGCTGTGTGGAGCTCCAGAGAGGGGTGCAGGGAGAGGGGTGTGACTCTAGTTCTGCTAGACTTGTCTGCCATTCCAAGGGGCTGGGAACACCACATGTTTTTCGGGAGCCTTCCAGCCAATCCGGGAGAGTAGGCAAGTATGCTCTAGAACAGAGGTTGGCAATAAACAGCCCTATGGCTGCTGTTGAACCACATATCCCAGTATGCCGTGACACAGGTTTAGCATGCCTTTATAGTAAATTTGTGGCAGGACAGGCTGGGATGTGTAGTCCTATAGTAGCTGGAGGGCCACTTATTGCCCACTCCTGCTCTAGAACAGCATGAGCACTAATGTGAAATAATTCTAGAGTGCATATTGTCTCCCCTTAGTGGCCATTCACATATGTACTTTTTAAGTATGGATACAAACTGTATATGGGATTTAGTTATGTGACCGACGATCAGGAGACCACCGGTCACAATACAGACACCGGGATCCTGCCCCCAACAAATCCCGATAGTCGGCATGCCGACTAACAGGAACTATTCCCATTCATGGGTGTCCACAACACCCATAGAGTGGGAATAGAACCTGCAGCGAGCACAGATTGCCACCAAGCCCGCAAGGGGGCTCCGTTGGTCCCCCACCAGCCATCTAAAGGCCCGGATCCTGGCATCGGTATAGCATTGATTTAACGGTTTGCTTTCCTTGTCAGGATGGCAGACAATTTTCACATTGGCTAGTTAATTTGTGCTGGGCAATCCTTAGCACAAAGCTACCATAGTCCAACTGACTATGCAGCCACGTGGTCCGGCATTGTTCAGCCCGCCTACAGAAAATATAAACCTTTTAGACTCCTCCCACAGCTCTAGCATTATTGACAGGTGTCATTCCCATGTTTTCCTCATTCTGAGTCTGCTAACAGCCTCCTCCACTGATAAAGATGATTAGAATAGGTGCTCTGTTCTATTTATTTGCAAGCCTTCGTTACAGCCACACAGGAGTCTAGTAGCTGTCAGAGGATATCTGCTAAGCTGGGAACACTATGCAATTATCTGGCAGATCATCTGCCAGATCTGGCTGGTTGGAATGGCAATTGACCATTTGCTCCCAAACACTGGAATATGGGCAAAAAAAACGTTTGTTCAGACAAATTGGTTAAATCAACGGCTATGAGGGCTGAATTAAAAAGGGCAATAGTAATAATTGCAAAACAAGTCTGATTTTTAAATCCAGTCCATCAAATGTATTTGTAGTAAATGTAAACCACAGCATTACATCGGTCATGGATCAATGAGTCAACTGGATTAGCTCGACAGCCACTGTTGGTTGACATGGACATGGTCGACATGGGTAAAAGGTAAACACCATGAAAAGGTCCTCACAGGACAAGTCGGCACATGAAATGGTCGACATTACTTTTTTAAATGTTTTTGTTGTCCTTTTTTTTTTGCGTAATATGACCAGGAACCCCAATTAGTGCGCTGCGTCCTCTTGCATGGCTCATTTCACCCAACATGCTGTGGGCAAGGTGCCTCGTTCTGCTAACGTTGCACTTGGCATGTGTTACTATTCACAATCGTAGTCCACATGGATGGTAAAGCATGAAAAGGTTACAAATAAAAAAATTGTAAAAAGTCATATTGGGCTTTTCATGTGTGTCCAGTGTCGACTTTTTTATGGTGTCACATTTTTTCCATGTTGACCACGTTGAGTGGTAATATACTTTATATTGATTATAAGAAATTGATCCCGGAAGCAGGTCTGGGAGCAGTGACTAGCCGTGCCTGGGCTAAGAAAGTCAGGCATTAATACTTTTCTCACTATACTCTGTTTAGTTCTTTGAAAACAATGCACCAGCGAAATCCCATGACATTGCAGCAATTTTACATATGCGCAATTGAGTGCATCAGATGCCAATCAATGAAGTAATCTTATTTAAGATTCTCTAATGCATTGTTACTCAGTTTTATCCCCTGAAAAAGTCCTATACCATGTCCTAAAGGATGAAACACGTTGGCATACATACTACCCCTGCATGCAGTTGTCAGATAAGCATAATATGTTTTTTTTAGAATTGTACTTATAACATTGTGGCACATTGAGTGGAGTGCCTTTTTTGCAATGGGTGTTGTTATTAAGTTTTTGATACCAAAAAGCTAGCACATGTTTCTGCACATGTGCACCAGTCACTACAGTATATATTTTTATTACATGATACAATTATATCCATTTCCCTCCTTGCCTTTAATCGACACTGCTCGTCGAGTATCTGCGCACCAAGAAGGATAACTAGAGGATGGGCATGAAAGATACTGCTACGAGAGTGAATTGTTTATTGTTTTGGTATGCGCATATGGGATCAGTACGAAATCCCGCCGGACGGAATCCCGGCGGTTGGAATACCGACACCGGAATTCCGACCAGCACAATCCCGACAGGGGGGCGAGCGCAACACAGCCCCTTGCGGGCTCGCTGCGCTCGCCACGCTGTGGTCACGGTGCCTCGCTACGCTCGCCACACTAATTTATTCTCCCTCTATGGGTGTCATGGACACCCACAGAGAGAGAATATGTCGGGATTGTGCCGGTCGGTATTCTGGTGACGCTATTCCGACTGCCGGGATTCTGTCCGGAAGGATCTTGACCGCATCCGGGCTCATATTATGTCAACAACGAAGGCGCATATATTGTGAGATAGAAGCACTAGTAAAGTGATAAATGGGAGATTTGATTGTGCCAGGTTTCTGTGATATGTATTTTAAACTGCCACAAAATGTCTGTTTCCACTATACAGACTTGATTAAAGATTGGGCTTTTACTAAAAGCCACATAAGGGGTCCCAGGGTACGGGTGTGAGAGAGAAGGGAGAGCTTCACCAATAAAACTCATTTTGGGGTTTTAGGTCTTCAGCGTGAGAGCAAGCTAATGAGTGCCTGCCACTGTAAGAGGCTTATATAATCTATGTCAGGGCTTGGCTCAAGGTCTCACTACCTGGGAAAACAGGCACCAGGCCTATTATGAGACACTGTGATTTAATGACTGTAAGTACTCTGCATATGCATGTGTTTGTGGTAGGTGCATTAGGTCCTACCACTTTGAGAGACGGAACCTATGATGTTTAGTTATTGTCCTAGATGGGCTAGGATTTATTTTGGTTTTGGTTTTGTACTGCACAATGATACTAGCCACGGCTAGATTGCACAAAGACCCATGACCAGTGTGCTGTTTTCCTAGCTGCTGTGTTTGGAGGTAGCCACCCACCCCTGTCCTGAACTCCTCAATACAGTATATATATATATATATATATATATATATATATTAAAAGAGAATAAGTAAAGACTCTGAAACGTTGATAAGCAACTTGGGATCCATTGTGTTATTTAAAAGTCATCAGAGTGCCGCCCTACAGACAATCTATCTATCTATCTATCTATCTATCTATCTATCTATCTATCTATCTATCTATCTATCTGTCTATCTAAGAGAGAGAGAGAGAGAGACAGGAATAGGAGTAGTTTTTCATATGCTGGAGTTATGTTTAATAACAACTAGCTGACTCTAGGATTTAATAATGTAGATGGACAGTTTGCTCAATGCAGCTGGATTTAATGTAAGATAGCAATATAATTTATTGTTGCTGTGAGCTCTTTGAATCAATTATCACTGGGATTTATTTCTGCAAATTTCCTGTCATTGTCTTTCTGCTTTTTACTAGATATTCAACCATGAATTGTGCCTCAAACTCTTCCACGTTAGTGCCAAAGATGCCGTTTCTTTCCCTGACACTCTGGTTTAAAAGCGTATTGGGGCCGTGTGAAAATTGCCATCATCTTATTATTAATAGCTTTCAGTTTTAATTTTTTTGGTTCAGCAGAAACATACCCGCCTGGATGAAGTTATAACATGACTTAAATCTTTGTACCTCTTATGGAGCTGATTCTTATTTTTCTTACTAATGGCAATGGTAGGAGACAAGAAATTCACCAGCATTTCACAGATGCTTAAATCAAGATCATGCAGTTTTAACTATTTTTTTGTGACATAAGTTAGTTTCACGGTTGTTAGTAATGATGCCACATGTGGAGTCGAAGATCTGAGTACTGTAAGTGTGTAAATCTTTATTACCAGGGCCGGTGCAAGGCTTCTCAACATCCTAGGCAAAATTTCAGCCTGCTACCCCCCCCCCCCCCCCCCAATCCCCAAACCACACACCGAGTCTTAATACATACAGGAAATGTGGTAAAACCCAGAAAGCAGGTTTTTTTTATCGTATTTTAATGTTAATACATCCCATCCAGCTGACTCTTAGTGGGAACTTCAGGACAGATTGTTGCTGTAATGCTGTAGGCGTTCTACCCAGGGTGCACGAGAACTGCTAGACCAGGGCTGGAGTAAGCCTTCAGGCAGCCTATATACAGTATATCTATACAGTGGTCGAAGTGCAAATTTTGAAGTGGGTGTATGGAAAAGTAAAGGTTGGAATTATGCGCGCCTCCGGAAAAGGCGAGTGGCCACTCAAAAGGGGGCGTGTCCTTCAGTGTAGTACCCCTTATACTAACTAGTACTGGTGCTCCTTTCACATTATAGCACACAGTATGAGCCAAAATCCACATTATAGCACACGGTATGAGCTGAAATTCAAATTATAGCACACAGTATGAGCCGAAATTCACATTATAGCACACGGTATGAGCCGAAATTCACATTATAGCACACAGTATGAGCCGAAATTCACATTGTAGCACACTGAATGAGCCGAAATTCACATTATAGCACACGGTATGAGCCGAAATTCACATTATAGCACACGGTATGAGCCGAAATTCACATTATAGCATACAGTATGAGCCGAAATTCACATTATACCACACAGAATGTGCCGAAATTCACATTATAGTACACGGAATTAGCCGAAATTCACATTATAGTACACGGAATGAGCCAAAATTGACATTATAGCACAAGGTATGAGCCGAAACATGGGGGACAGGGTGTCACATGCAGGGGGTGTACAGAGCACCATACATGGGCAGGAGGGTCATCACACAGGGCAACAGGGGTAGGGGAGCACTGGGTGACATACACACAAAGGCAGTGGGGGGGACAGGGGGGCACAAGGTGTCACGCACACAGAGGGAGGGTCCACACACATGGGGAATGGGGGGGCAGGAGGGCAGAGGGCTCTCCAGCAGTCACTCACTGCCGCCATGTCCAGTCAACCTTAGCTTGAGCTGTGGGCTGTCACTGTCAACAAGGGAGTCCCGCAGCGCGGACCCAGGCAGAGCCCGAAGAGGAGGCCGGCAGCAGGAGGATTCAAGCACCAGCGTCTATGCAGCCCCATGGTGATGTGGCCGCCCAGTTAAATAATTGGAGGAATCTTGGCACTGTCCATGGGTGTCTGCTGGAGGAGGGAAGGGGGAGTGTGTGTCCGCCGTAACTGCTGGGGAGTAGTGTGGTTCAGAGCTCCGGCACCGACTGCCGTGACTGGGAGCAGCGGTGGGGGGAACATGAGCACGCTCAGCCATTTAAAAAAAAAAAAAAACTTCCGGGTCTGTGGAGATGTGCCGGTATGCCATGCCGCCGCATACCAGCCCACTTCGACCACTATATATAGTATGTTGACTGTAGGTGGGGAACAATTGATGTTACCTCACTCTATACTTCAATACCACATGAAAAATGTCTATCTTGTTTGGAAGAGATTATGAAGAGTGACCTAGAGATGAATACGTCTAGAGTACAGTTCCTCTTAGATTGTGTCAAGTACATTTTTAAACATAATTACTTCACCTTTTTGGAAGAATCCTTTATACAGGTATGTGGTGTGGCGATGGGGACGATTTGTACCCCCAGTGTCGCCAATTTGTACATGGGTGAGTGGGAAAAGGGTCATATACTAGCTAATAATCCCTTTTTCGATAAAATCGTCATGTTCAAACGCTATATCGATGACGTCTTGGTCATTTGGCGTGGAACAAATGACGAATTCAATGAGTTCGTACAGTATTTAAATATCAACGAATTCAATCTTCGATTTACATCCAATTTACAAAAAGAAAAAAATAAGAATTTACTTACCGATAATTCTATTTCTCATAGTCCGTAGTGGATGCTGGGGACTCCGTAAGGACCATGGGGAATAGCGGCTCCGCAGGAGACTGGGCACATCTAAAGAAAGCTTTAGGACTATCTGGTGTGCACTGGCTCCTCCCCCTATGACCCTCCTCCAAGCCTCAGTTAGGATACTGTGCCCGGACGAGCGTACACAATAAGGAAGGATTTTGAATCCCGGGTAAGACTCAAACCAGCCACACCAATCACACCGTATAACCTGTGATCTGAACCCAGTTAACAGCATGATAACAGAGGAGCCTCTGAAAGATGGCTCACAACAATAATAACCCGATTTTTGTAACAATAACTATGTACAAGTATTGCAGACAATCCGCACTTGGGATGGGCGCCCAGCATCCACTACGGACTATGAGAAATAGAATTATCGGTAAGTAAATTCTTATTTTCTCTAACGTCCTAAGTGGATGCTGGGGACTCCGTAAGGACCATGGGGATTATACCAAAGCTCCCAAACGGGCGGGAGAGTGCGGATGACTCTGCAGCACCAAATGAGAGAACTCCAGGTCCTCCTCAGCCAGGATATCAATTTTGTATAATTTTACAAACGCATTTGCTCCTGACCAAGTAGCTGCTCGGCAAAGTTGTAAAGCCGAGACCCCTCGGGCAGCCGCCCAAGATGAGCCCACCTTCCTTGTGGAGTGGGCATTTATAGATTTTTGGCTGTGGCAGGCCTGCCACAGAATGTGCAAGCTGAATTGTACTACAAATCCAACGAGCAATAGTCTGCTTAGAAGCAGGAGCACCCAGCTTGTTGGGTGCATACAGGATAAACAGCGAGTCAGATTTCCTGACTCCAGCCCTCCTGGAAACATATATTTTCAGGGCCCTGACAACGTCTAGCAACTTGGAGTCCTCCAAGTCCCTAGTAGCCGCAGGCACCACAAATAGGTTGGTTCAGGTGAAACGCTGAAACCACCTTAGGGAGAAACTGAGGACGAGTCCTCAATTCCGCCCTGTCCGAATGGAACATCAGATAAGGGCTTTTTTAGGATAAAGCCGCCAATTCTGACACGCGCCTGGCCCAGGCCAGGGCCAACAGCATGACCACTTTCCATGTGAGATATTTTAACTCCACAGATTTAAGTGGTTCAAACCAATTGACTTTTGGAACCCAAAACTACATTGAGATCCCAAAGTGCCACTGGAGGCACAAAAGGAGGCTGTATATGCAGTACCCCTTTTACAAACGTCTGAACTTCAGGGACTGAAGCTAGTTCTTTTTGGAAGAAAATTGACAGGGCCGAAATTTGAACCTTAATGGACCCCAATTTCAGGCCCATAGACATTCCTGTTTGCAGGAAATGTAGGAATCGACCCAGTTGAATTTCCACCGTCGGGCCTTACTGGCCTCGCACCACGCAACATATTTTCGCCAATTGCGGTGATAATGTTTTTGCGGTTACATCCTTCCTGGCTTTGATCAGGATAGGGATGACTTCATCCGGAATGCCTTTTTTCCTTCAGGATCCGGCGTTCAACCGCCATGCCGTCAAACGCAGCCGCGGTAAGTCTTGGAACAGACAGGGTCCTTGCTGGAGCAGGTCCCTTCTTAGAGGTAGAGGCCACGGATCCTCCGTGAGCATCTCTTGAAGTTCCGGTTACCATATCCTTCTTGGCCAATCCGGAGCCACGAATATAGTGCTTACCCCTCTCCATCTTATCAATCTCAGTACCTTGGGTATGAGAGGCAGAGGAGGGAACACATACCCTGACTGGTACACCCACGGTGTTACCAGAGCATCTACAGCTACTGCCTGAGGGTCCCTGGACCTGGCGCAATACCTGTCGAGTTTTTCCCAACGGTTTATAATCATGTGGAAGACTTCTGGGTGAAGTCCCCACTCTCCCGGGTGGAGGTCGTGCTGAGGAAGTCTGCTTCCCAGTTGTCCACTCCCGGAATGAATACTGCTGACAGTGCTATCACATGATTTTCCGCCCAGCGAAGAATCCTTGCAGCTTCTGCCATTGCCCTCCTGCTTCTTGTGCCACCCTGTCTGTTTACGTGGGTGACTGCCGTGATGTTGTCCGACTGGATCAACACCGGCTGACCTTGAAGCAGAGGTCTTGCTAAGCTTAGAGCATTGTAAATGTCCCTTAGCTTCAGGATATTTATGTGAAGTGATGTCTCCAGGCTTGACCATAAGTCCTGGATATTCCTTCCCTGTGTGACTGCTCCCCAGCCTCGCAGGCTGGCATCCGTGGTTACCAGGACCCAGTCCTGAATGCCGAATCTGCGGCCCTCTAGAAGATGAGCACTCTGCAACCACCACAGGAGGGACACCCTTGTCCTTGGTGACAGGGTTATCCACTGATGCATCTGAAGATGCGACCCGGACCATTTGTCCAGCAGGTCCCACTGGAAAGTTCTTGCGTGGAATCTGCCGAATGGGATTGCTTCGTAGGAAGCCACCATTTTACCCAGAACCCTTGTGCATTGATGCACTGAGACTTGGCTCGGTTTTAGGAGGTTCCTGACTAGCTCGGATAACTCCCTGGCTTTCTCCTCCGGGACAAACACCTTTTTCTGGACTGTGTCCAGGATCATCCCTAGGAACAGAAGACAAGTCGTCGGAACCAGCTGCGATTTTGGAATATTGAGAATCCAACCGTGCTGCAGCAACACTACCTGAGATAGTGCTACACCGACCTCCAACTGTTCCCTGGATCTTACCCTTATCAGGGAATCGTCCAAGTAAGGGATAACTAAAATTCCCTTCCTTTGAAGGAATATCATCATTTCGGCCATTACTTTGGTAAAGACCCGGGGTGCCGTGGACCATCCATACGGCAGCGTCTGAACTGATAGTGACAGTTCTGTACCATAAACCTGAGGTACCCTTGGTGAGAAGGGTAAATTTTGACATGAAGGTAAGCATCCTTGATGTCCCGAGACATCATGTAGTCCCCTTCTTCCAGGTTCGCAATCACTGCTCTGAGTGACTCAATCTTGAATTTGAACCTCTGTATGTAAGTGTTCAAAGATTTTAGATTTAGAATCGGTCTCACCGAGCCGTCCGGCTTCGGTACCACAACAGTGTGGAATAATACCCCGTTCCCTGTTGCAGGAGGGGTATCTTGATTATCACCTGCTGGGAATACAGCTTGTGAATGGCTTCCAAAACTGTCTCCCTGTCAGAAGGAGACATCGGTAAAGCCGACTTTAGGAAATGGCGAGGGGGAGACATCTCGAATTCTAATTTGTACCCCTGAGATATCACCTGAAGGATCCAGGGGTCTACTTGCGAGTGAGCCCACTGCGCGCTGAAATTCATTGAGACGGGCCCCCCACCGTGCCCGATTCTGCTTGTAAAGCCCCAGCGTATACTGAGGGCTTGGCAGAGGCGGGAGAGGGTTTCTGTTCCTGGGAACTGGCTGATTTCTGCAGCCTTTTTCCTCTCCCTCTGTCACGGGGCAGAAATGAGGAACCTTTTGCCCGCTTATCCACGAAAAGACTGCGCCTGATAATACGGCGTCTTCTCATGTTGTGAGGCGACCTGGGGTACAAACGTGGATTTCCCAGCTGTTGCCGTGGCCACCAGGTCTGAAAGACCGACCCCAAATAACTCCTCCCCTTAATAAGGCAATACTTCCAAATGCCGTTTGGAGTACGCATCACCTGACCACTGACGTGTCCATAACCCTCTACTGGTAGAAATGGACAACGCACTTAGACTTGATGCCAGTCGGCAAATATTCCGCTGTGCATCACGCATATATAGAAATGCATCTTTCAAATGCTCTATAGGCAAAAATATACTGTCCCTATCTAGGGTATCAATATTTTCAGTCAGGGAATCCGACCACGCCAACCCAGCACTGCACATCCAGGCTGAGGCGATTGCTGGTCGCAGTATAACACCAGTATGTGTGTAAATACATTTTAGGATACCCTCCTGCTTTCTATCAGCAGGATCCTTAAGGGCGGCCATCTCAGGAGAGGATAGAACCCTTACAAGCGTGTGAGCGCTTTATCCACCCTAGGGGGTGTTTCCCAACGCACCCTAACCTCTGGCGGGAAAGGATATAATGCCAATAACATTTTAGAAATTATCAGTTGTTATCGGGGGAAACCCACGCATCATCACACACCTCATTTAATTTCAGGAAAACTACAGGTAGTTTTTCCTCACCGAACATAATACCCCTTTTTGGTGGTACTCGTATTATCAGAAATGTGTAAAACATTTTTCATTGCCTCAATCATGTAACGTGTGGCCCTACTGGTAGTCACATTTGTCTCTTCACCGTCGACACTGGAGTCAGTATCCGTGTCGGCGTCTATATCTGCCATCTGAGGTAACGGGCGCTTTAAAGCCCCTGACGGCCTATGAGACGTCTGGACAGGCACAAGCTGAGTAGCCGGCTGTCTCATGTCAGCCACTGTCTTTTATACAGAGCTGACACTGTCACGTAATTCCTTCCAACAGTTCATCCACTCAGGTGTCGACCCCCTAGGGGGTGACATCACTATTACAGGCAATCTGCTCCGTCTCCACATCATTTTTCTCCTCATACATGTCGACACAAAAGTACCGACATACAGCACACACACAGGGAATGCTCTGATAGAGGACAGGACCCCACTAGCCCTTTGGGGAGACAGAGGGAGAGTTTGCCAGCACACACCAGAGCGCTATATATATACAGGGATAACCTTATATAAGTGTTTTTCCCCTTATAGCTGCTGTATAGTTAATACTGCGCCTAATTTGTGCCCCCCTCTCTTTTTTAACCCTTTCTGTAGTGTAGTGACTGCAGGGGAGAGCCAGGTAGCTTCCCTCCAACGGAGCTGTGAGGGAAAATGGCGCCAGTGTGCTGAGGAGATAGGCTCCGCCCCCTTATCGGCGGCCTTATCACCCGTTTTTTTATGTATTTTGGCAGGGGTTAAATGCATCCATATAGCCCAGGAGCTATATGTGATGCATTTTTTTGCCATCCAAGGTGTTTATTATTGCGTCTCAGGGCGCCCCCCCCAGCGCCCTGCACCCTCAGTGACCGGAGTGTGAAGTGTGCTGAGAGCAATGGCGCACAGCTGCAGTGCTGTGCGCTACCTTGTTGAAGACAGGACGTCTTCTGCCGCCGATTTTCCGGACCTCTTCTGCCTTCTGGCTCTGTAAGGGGGCCGGCGGCGCGGCTCTGGGACCCATCCAAGCTGGGCCTGTGATCGTCCCTCTGGAGCTAATGTCCAGTAGCCTAAGAAGCCCAATCCACTCTGCACGCAGGTGAGTTCGCTTCTTCTCCCCTTAGTCCCTCGATGCAGTGAGCCTGTTGCCAGCAGGTCTCACTGAAAATAAAAAACCTAAACTAAAACTTTCACTAAGAAGCTCAGGAGAGCCCCTAGTGTGCACCCTTCTCGTTCGGGCACAGAGATCTAACTGAGGCTTGGAGGAGGGTCATAGGGGGAGGAGCCAGTGCACACCAGATAGTCCTAAAGCTTTCTTTAGATGTGCCCAGTCTCCTGCGGAGCCGCTATTCCCCATGGTCCTTACGGAGTCCCCAGCATCCACTTAGGACGTTAGAGAAATAGAGTTTTTAGACCTAGTCCTTGACACTAAGGACTATGTGTCTACTAATTCTATAGAAACTTTCACGTTCTTTAAAGAGGTAGATAGTAATAATTATTTGGATTTCAACAACTGCCATTTAAAAAAATGGAAGAGCAATCTACCTTTCTCTCAACTAATACGTTTGAAAAGAAACTATACTTCAATAGTTAAATTTGAGGAACAAGCTTTAGAGTACAAAAGGAGATTTTTAGAAAAAGGTTACCCTCTGTCCTTGATCGAAGCGGCCATCAAAAAAGCGAGGGCGCTGGATAGAACAGAACTTATTAAGTATAAAAAACGCGATGATAAGAATTTAGTCAAAAATGAGAAGATGTTTTGTCCGTTCGTGACTCAATTCAATTCATCTAGCTACGAAATCCAGAAGAGCCTTAAACGAAATTGGCATATCTTGCAAATGGATCCGGTATTATCACAACATATACCAGTAAGACCAGATATGGGCCCTCATTCCGAGTTGATCGGTCGCAAGGCGAATTTAGCAGAGTTACACACGCTAAGCCGCCGCCTACTGGGAGTGAATCTTAGCTTCTTAAAATTGCGACCGATGTATTCGCAATATTGCGATTACTAACTACTTAGCAGTTTCAGAGTAGCTCCAGACTTACTCTGCCTGTGCGATCATTTCAGTGCTTGTCGTTCCTGGTTGACGTCACAAACACACCCAGCGTTCGCCCAGGCACTCCCACCGTTTCCCCGGCCACTCCTGCGTTTTTTCCGGAAACGGTAGCGTTTTCAGCCACACGCCCCTGAAACGCCGTGTTTCCGCCCAGTAACACCCATTTCCTGTCAATCACATTACGATCGCCGGAGCGAAGAAAAAGCCGTGAGTAAAATTACTTTCATCATAGTAAAGTTACTTGGCGCAGTCGCAGTGCGAACATTGCGCATGCGTACTAAGCGGATTTTCACTGCGATGCGATGAAAAATACCGAGCGAACAACTCGGAATGAGGGCCATGGTGTTTAGACGAGCAAAGACTTTAAAAACTCATCTAGCACCTAGTTTGTTGCCTGTTTTGGACAAGAAGGATGACTGTCCATCCAATAGTACCCTATTGCCCAGAGTGGAAGGATTTTATACATGTGGCAAGTGTAAAGTGTGCCAGTATGGGTTAAAAGGTACGAAAACCTTCAGTGGTTCAAATACGGATAAAAAGTTCAGAATAAATAACTTTATTAATTGTAACACAACATATGTTGTATATATGCTGGAATGTGGGTGCGGGATGCGTTATATTGGCAAGACGAAGAGAGTGCTAAAGTTGAGAATTTTAGAGCACCTAAGAAACATCAGGAACAATGTAGAAAATCATAGTGTTCCACGTCATTTTAAACAGCATCACTGCAGCAATCCAGCCTCATTAAAATTTATAGGGCTGGAACACATACCACTTGACAAGCGTGGCGGAGATAGAGAAAACATATTGAATAAAAGAGAGACATTCTGGATATTTACATTGAACACTTTGCATCCAAAGGGATTGAATGAGGGGTATGAACTTACTCCGTTTCTCAAATAGGTTACATCTCTCCGTTAAGTGTGTAGCTGGCCTAAATAGCCAGTTTCATGTGGTGTCCCTATTAGTATCATTTGCTCTAATAACATGCTTCAAACGAAAAAAAATTCTTTATAAGTTGCTTGAACTGACCTTTTAATTTCCTCCTGAGTCGATATATACGATACAAACAAGAGGCTTTTTAGTATGTGCATAGTTGCTGTGCCATTATAATTAGTCCATCATCTAAACCTGTTGGTGTTGGGAAAAACTCCTGTCTGCTTAATTACCCTGCTGTGGTTGCCAATGGTAACAAGAGTACAATAAATATAGGGTTGGTCAGTATGTGATATATAGAAGTTTGGAATATTGCTTATTTTACTCTAATATAGTTATTGGTTTATGCATAACAATGTGTCTATGGGTAGTGTGAATATTACCTATTAGAGTGCATTAATATTTTTATACTGCATTTACATGATTACATTTCAACAAACAATTTTTTTTTTATATATGTTTTATTTTTTAATATTCCGTACATATTCATGTACTTTGATGCCTTTATGAATTCTCTCCTAATCGTTTTAGACACGTATAAAATGTACTATTTGATAAATGAATCCACTGGTTTAATATGGATCAGCTGCTGTATAGATGATTTGTAGCTGTTCTAAGACATCTTGCATAGGCCAATCAGAGTGCTGCAGGGTGTATATAAATAATGAGATTGTGACTTCAGACCAAGCCCACTGACGAAGTCTGATGACGAAACGCGTATGGGCGTGGTCTGACGTATGGATACTGAATCACGTATGCTGAGTTGTATTGTGGGATAATTTCATGCTGGTTATACAAGCGGTGTTTTAACCGCCTTTTATGGTACGGGTTTTATTTGATCATCGTATTTGGATGTGTTATAAATAAATTGTTACACTTTTAATGCACTATTGGCGCTCCCTGCTTCTTTCAAAATTTCTCGGCATATACATATATATATATATATACACACACACACACACACACACACACACACACACACACACACACACACACACACACACACACACACTATGTAATTTAAGACTCATGCTGCTCCTCAACTGTATGGGGGGAATTCAAGTGTTTTGTGTGCTGGCAGTGACTATATGGTGCCCGATCGAGTAGTTCAAGTGTTGCTCCGTTTGGGCGCACACAGTCACCAGCACTGACATTACTGTTACGATGTTCCGTCATTTTGACGGGCCAGTAACTAGTTTATTATATATATATATACATACTTAGTGATGAGCGGGTTCGGTTTCTCAGAAACCGAACCCCCCCGAACTTCACCCTTTTTACACGGGTCCGAGCCATACTCGGATTCTCCCGTATGGCTCGGGTAACCCGAGCGCGCCCGAAACTCGTCATCATCCCGCTGTCGGATTCTCGCGAGATTCGGATTCTATATAAGCAGCCACGCGTCGCCGCCATTTTCACTCGTGCATTGGAAATGTTAGGGAGAGGACGTGGCTGGCGTCCTCTCCGTTATTATTGAACTTGATTGTGCACTATTGCTTAATTGTGGGGAGGGCTGGGGAGCAGCTGTATAATATAGGAGGAGTACAGTGCAGAGTTTTGCTGATCAGTGACCACCAGTTATCCGTTCTCTGCCTGAAAAAAACGCTCCATATCTGTGCTCAGTGTGCTGCATATATCTGTGCTCACACTGCTTAATTGTGGGGACTGGGGAGCAGCTGTATTATATAGCAGGAGTACAGTGCAGAGTTTTGCTGACAGTGACCACCAGTATACGTTGTCTGCCTGAAAAACACTCCATATCTGTGCTCAGTGTGCTGCTTTATTGTGGGGACTGGGGACCACCAGTATAATATTATATAGGAGGAGTACAGTGCAGAGTTTTGCTGACCAGTGACCACCAGTATATAATATATAGCATTACGGTACAGTAGGCCACTGCTGTACCTACCTCTGTGTCGTCATTAAGTATACTATCCATCTACATTCTATACCTGTGGTGCATTTTAGTTTTGCAGTTTCTGACACAGTGACCACCAGTATACTATATATAATAGCAGTACGGTACAGAAGGCCACTGCTGTACCTACCTCTGTGTCGTCATTAAGTATACTATCCATCTACATTCTATACCTGTGGTGCATTTTAGTTTTGCAGTTTGCTGACACAGTGACCACCAGTATACTATATATAGCAGTACGGAAGGCCACTGCTGTGCCTACCTCTGTGTCGTCATTAAGTATACTATCCATCTACATTCTATACCTGTGGTGCGCCTCTTTTTTTCTTTGCAACATGTGCTGTTTGGGGACAATTTTTTTGAAGTGCCATCCTGTCTGACACTGCAGTGCAACTCCTAGATGGGCCAGGTGTTTGTGTCGGCCACTTGTGTCGCTAAGCTTAGTCACACAGCGACCTTGGTGCGCCTCTTTTTTTCTTTGCATCATGTGCTGTTTGGGGACAATTTTTTTGAAGTGCCATCCTGTCTGACACTGCAGTGCCACTCCTAGATGGGCCAGGTGTTTGTGTCGGCCACTTGGGTCGCTTAGCTTAGTCACACAGCGACCTTGGTGCGCCTCTTTTTTTCTTTGCATCATGTGCTGTTTGGGGACTATTTTTTTGAAGTGCCATCCTGCCTGACACTGCAGTGCCACTCCTAGATGGGCCAGGTGTTTGTGTCGGCCACTTGTGTCGTTTAGCTTAGTCACACAGCGACCTTGGTGCGCCTCTTTTTTTCTTTGCATCATGTGCTGTTTGGGGACAATTTTTTTGAAGTGCCATCCTGTCTGACACTGCAGTGCAACTCCTAGATGGGCCAGGTGTTTGTGTCGGCCACTTGTGTCGCTTAGCTTAGTCACACAGCGACCTTGGTGCGCCTCTTTTTTTCTTTGCATCATGTGCTGTTTGGGGACTATTTTTTTGAAGTGCCATCCTGCCTGACACTGCAGTGCCACTCCTAGATGGGCCAGGTGTTTGTGTCGGCCACTTGTGTCGCTTAGCTTAGTCACACAGCGACCTTGGTGCGCCTCTTTTTTTCTTTGCATCATGTGCTGTTTGGGGACTATTTTTTTGAAGTGCCATCCTGCCTGACACTGCAGTGCTACTCCTAGATGGGCCAGGTGTTTGTGTTGGCCACTTGTGTCGCTAAGCTTAGTCACACAGCGACCTTGGTGCGCCTCTTTTTTTCTTTGCATCATGTGCTGTTTGGGGACTATTTTTTTGAAGTGCCATCCTGCCTGACACTGCAGTGCCACTCCTAGATGGGCCAGGTGTTTGTGTCGGCCACTTGTGTCGTTTAGCTTAGTCACACAGCGACCTTGGTGCGCCTCTTTTTTTCTTTGCATCATGTGCTATTTGGGGACTATTTTTTTGTAGTGCCATCCTGCCTGACACTGCAGTGCCACTCCTAGATGGGCCAGGTGTTTGTGCCGGCCACTTGTGTCGCTTAGCTTAGTCACACAGCGACCTTGGTGCGCCTCTTTTTTTCTTTGCATGATGTGCTATTTGGGGACTATTTTTTTAAGTGCCATCCTGTCTGACACTGCAGTGCCACTCCTAGATGTGCCAGGTGTTTGTGTCGGCCACTTGTGTCGCTTAGCTTAGTCACACAGCGACCTTGGTGCGCCTCTTTTTTTCTTTGCATCATGTGCTGTTTGGGGACTATTTTTTTTAAGTGCCATCCTGCCTGACACTGCAGTGCCACTCCTAGATGGGCCAGGTGTTTGTGTCGGTCACTTGTGTCGCTTAGCTTAGCCATCCAGCGACCTCGGTGCAAATTTTAGGACTAAAAAATAAGATTTTACTTACCGATAAATCTATTTCTCGTAGTCCGTAGTGGATGCTGGGGACTCCGTAAGGACCATGGGGATATAGCGGCTCCGCAGGAGACAGGGCACAATAATAAAAGCTTTAGGATCAGGTGGTGTGCACTGGCTCCTCCCCCTATGACCCTCCTCCAAGCCTCAGTTAGGATACTGTGCCCGGACGAGCGTGCATAATAAGGAAGGATATTGAATCCCGGGTAAGACTCATACCAGCCACACCAATTACACCGTACAACCTGTGATCTGAACCCAGTTAACAGTATGATAACAACGAAGGAGCCTCTGACAAGATGGCTCACAACAAGAATAACCCGATTTTTGTAACAATAACTATGTACAAGTATTGCAGACAATCCGCACTTGGGATGGGCGCCCAGCATCCACTACGGACTACGAGAAATAGATTTATCGGTAAGTAAAATCTTATTTTCTCTGACGTCCTAGTGGATGCTGGGGACTCCGTAAGGACCATGGGGATTATACCAAAGCTCCCAAACGGGCGGGAGAGTGCGGATGACCCTGCAGCACCGAATGAGAGACTCCATGTCCTCCTCAGCCAGGGTATCAAATTTGTAGAATTTAGCAAACGTGTTTGCCCCTGACCAAGTAACTGCTCGGCAAAGTTGTAAAGCCGAGACCCCTCGGGCAGTCGCCCAAGATGAGCCCCCTTCCTTTTGGAATGGGCTTTTACAGATTTTGGCTGTGGCAGGCCTGCCACAGAATGTGTAAACTGAATTGTATTACAAATCCAGCGAGCAATCGTCTGCTTAGAAGCAGGAGCACCCATCTTGTTGGGTGCATACAGGCTAAACAGCGAGTCAGATTTTCTGACTCCAGCCTTCCTGGAAACATATTTTTCAGGGCCCTGACAACGTCAAGTAACTTGGAGTCCTCCAAGTCCCTAGTACCCGCAGGTACCACAATAGGTTGGTTCATGTGAAAAACAGAAAACACCTTAAGGAGAAATTGAGGACGAGTCCTCAATTCTGCCCTGTCAGAATGAAAAATTAAGTAAGGGCTTTATATATGATAAAGCCGCCAATTCTGACACACGCCTGGCTGAAGCCAGGGCTAATAGCATCGTCACCTTCCATGTGAGATATTTTAAGTCCACAGTGGTGAGTGGTTCAAACCAATGTGACTTTAGGAAACTCAAAACAACATTGAGATCCCAAGGTGCCACTGGGGCACAAAATGAGGCTGTATATGCAGTACCCCTTTTACAAACATCTGAACGTCAGGCACTAAAGCCAGTTCTTTCTGGAAGAAATTCGACAGGGCCGAAATTTGAACCTTAATGGACCCTAATTTTAGGCCCATAGACAGTCCTGTTTTCAGGAAATGTAGGAAACGACCCAGTTGGAATTCCTCTGTAGGGGCCTTCTTGGCCTCACACCACGCAACATATCTTCACCAAATGCGGTGAAAATGTTTTGCGGTTACATCCTTCCTGTCTTTGACCAGGGTAGGGATGACTTCATCTGGAATGCCCTTTCAGGATCCGGCGTTCAACCGCCATGCCGTCAAACGCGGCCGCGGTAAGTCTTGGAACAGACAAGGCCCCTGCTGGAGCAGGTCCTTTCTTAAAGGTAGAGGCCACGGGTCTTCCGTGAACATCTCTTGAAGTTTCGGGTACCAAGTCCTTCTTGGCCAATCCGGAACCACGAGTATCGTTCTTACTCATCTCCTTCTTATGATTCTCAGTACTTTTGGTATGAGAGGCATAGGAGGGAACACATACTCTGACTGGTACACCCACAGTGTTACCAGAGCGTCCACCGCTATTGCCTGAGGGTCCCTTGACCTGGCGCAATATCTGTCTAGTTTTTTGTTCAGGCGGGACGCCATCATGTCCACCTTTGGTTTTTCCCAACGGTTTACAATCATGTGGAAGACTTCCCGATGAAGTCCCCACTCTCCCGGGTAGAGGTCATGCCTGCTGAGGAAGTCTGCTTCCCAGTTTTCCACTCCCGGAATGAACACTGCTGAGAGTGTTATCACATGATTTTTCGCCCAGCGAAGAATCCTTGTAGTTTCTGCCATTTCCCTCCTGCTTCTTGTGCCGCCCTGTTTACGTGGGCGACTGCCGTGATGTTGTCCCACTGGATCAATACCGGCTGACCTTGAAGCAGAGGTCTTGCTAAGCTTAGAGCATTGTAAATTGCCCTTAGCTCCAGTATATTTATGTGGAGAGAAGTCTCCAGACTTGATCACACTCTCTGGAAATTTTTTCCTTGTGTGACTGCTCCCCAGCCACTCAGGCTGGCATCCGTGGTCACCAGGACCCAGTCCAGAATGCAGAATCTGCGGCCCTTTCATAGATGAGCACTCTGCAGCCACCGCAGAAGAAACACCCTTGTCCTTGGAGACAGGGTTATCCGCTGATGCATCTGAAGATGCGATCCGGACCATTTTTCCAGCAGATCCCACGGAAAGGTTCTTGCGTGAAATCTACCGAATGGGATCGCTTTGTAAGAAACCACCATTTTTCACAGGATCCTTGTGCAATGATGCACTGATACTTTTCCTGGTTTTAGGAGGTTCCTGACTAGCTCGGATAACTCCCTGGCTTTCTTCTCCGGGAGAAAACATCCTTTTCTGGACTGTGTCCAGAATCATCCCTAGGAACAGTAGACGTGTCGTCGGAAAAAACTGCGATTTTGGAATATTTAGAATCCACTCGTGCTGTCGTAGAACTACTTAAGATAGTGCTACTCCGACCTCCAACTGTTCTCTGGACCTTGCCTTTATCAGGAAAGCGTCCATATTTCTTTTAAGAAGAATCATCATTTCGGCCATTACCTTGGTAAAGACCCGGGGTGCCGTGGACAATCCAAACGGCAGCGTCTGAACTGATAGTGACAGTTCTGTACCACGAACCTGAGGTACCCTTGGTGAGAAGGCAAATTTGGACATGTAGGTAAGCGTCCCTGATATCCAGTGACACCATATCGTCCCCTTCTTCCTGGTTCGCTATCACTACTCTGAGTGACTCCATCTTGATTTGAACGCTTGTATGTAAGTGTTCAAATATTTCAGATCTCACCGAGCCGTCTGGCTTCAGTACCACAATATAGTGTGGAATAATACCCCTTCCCTTGTTGTAGAAGGGGTACTTTGATTATCACCTGCTGGGAATACAGCCTGTGAATTGTTCCCAATACTGCCTCCCTGTCGGAGGGAGACGTTGGTAAAGCAGACTTCAGGAACTTGTGAGGGGGAGACGTCTCGAATTTCCAATGTACACCTGGGATACTACGTGTAGGATCCAGGAGTCCACTTGTGAGTGAGCCCCCTGCGTGCTGAAACTCTTGAGATGACCCCCTACCGCACCTGAGTCCGCTTGTACTGCCCCAGCGTCATGCTGCGGACTTGGCAGAAGCTGTGGAGGGCTTCTGTTCCTGGGAATGGGCTGCCTGCTGCAGTCTTCTTCCCTTTCCTCTACCCCTGGGCAGATATGACTGGCCCTTTTGCCCGCCTGCCCTTATGGGGACGAAAGGACTGAGACTGAAAAGACTGTGTCCTTTTCTGCTGAGATGTGACTTGGGGTAACAAAAGGTGGATTTTTCAGCTGTTGCCATGGCCACCAGGTCCGATGGACCGCCCCTTTATACGGCAATACTTCCATGTGCCGTCTGGAATCTGCATCACCTGACCACTGTCGTGTCTTCGTCTGGCAGATATGGACATCACATTTACTCTTGATGCCAGAATGCAAATATCCCTCTGCGCATCTCGCATATATAGAAATGCATCTATAGTCAATAAAATCTTGTCCCTGTCAAGGGTATCAATATTTTCAGTCAGGAAATCCGACCAAGCCCCCTCAGCGCTGCACATCCAGGCTGAGGCGATTGCTGGTCGTAGTATAACACCAGTATGTGTGTATATACTTTTAGGATATTTTTCAGCTTCCTATCAGCTGGCTCCTTGAGGGCTGCCGTATCTGGAGACGGTAACGCCCCTTGTTTTTATAAGCGTGTGAGCGCCTTATCCACCCTAAGGTGTGTTTCCCAACTCGCCCTAACTTCTGGCGGGAAAAGGTATACCGCCAATAATTTTCTATCGGAGGAAACCCACGTATCATCACACACTTCATTTAATTTATCTGATTCAGGAAAAACTACAAGTAGTTTATTCACACCCTACATAATACCCTTATTTGTGGTACTTGTAGTATCAGAAATATGTAACACCTCCTTCATTGCCCTTAACATGAAACGTGTGGCCCTAAAGGAAAATACGTTTGTTTATTCACCGTCGACACTGGAGTCAGTGTCCGTGTCTGTGTCAACCGACTGAGGTAAATGGGCATTTTTACAAGCCCCTGACGGTGTCTGAGACGCCTGGACAGGTACTAATTTGTTTGCCGGCCGTCTCATGTCGTCAACCGACCTTGCAGCGTGTTGACATTATCACGTAATTCCTAAATAAGCCATCCATTCCAGTGTCGACTCCCTAGAGAGTGACATCACCAATACAGGCAATTTGCTCCGCCTCCTCACCAACATCGTCCTCCTACATGTCGACACACACGTACCGACACACAGCACACACACAGGGAATGCTCTGATAGAGGACAGGACCCCACTAGCCCTTTGGGGAGACAGAGGGAGAGTTTGCCAGCACACACCAAAAACGCTATAATTATACAGGGACAACCCCTTATACAAGTGTTTTCCCTTATAGCATTTTTATATATGTAATCATATCGCCAAATAAGTGCCCCCCCTCTCTGTTTTAACCCTGTTTCTGTAGTGCAGTGCAGGGGAGAGCCTGGGAGCCTTCCTCACAGCAGAGCTGAGCAGGAAAATGGCGCCGTGTGCTGAGGAGAATAGGCCCCGCCCCCTTTTCGGCGGGCTCTTCTCCCGGAGTTTGTGAGATCTGGCAGGGGTTAAATACATCCATATAGCCTCAAGGGCTATATGTGATGTATTTTAGCCATAAAAATGTATTATACATTGCTGCCCAGGGCGCCCCCCCCAGCGCCCTGCACCCTCAGTGACAGTTGGTGACTGTTGGTGAAGTGTGCTGACAACAATGGCGCACAGCTGCAGTGCTGTGCGCTACCTTATGAAGACTGAAAGTCTTCTGCCGCCTGTTTCTGGACCTCTTCAACTTCGGCATCTGCAAGGGGGGTCGGCGGCACGGCTCCGGGACGAACCCCAGGGTGAGACCTGTGTTCCGACTCCCTCTGGAGCTAATGGTGTCCAGTAGCCTAAGAAGCAAATCCATCCTGCACGCAGGTGAGTTTACTTCTCTCCCCTAAGTCCCTCGTAGCAGTGAGCCTGTTGCCAGCAGGTCTCACTGAAAGAAAAAAACCTAACTTAAACTTTTATTCTAAGCAGCTCAGGAGAGCCACCTAGATTGCACCCTTCTCGGCCGGGCACAAAAATCTAACTGAGGCTTGGAGGAGGGTCATAGGGGGAGGAGCCAGTGCACACCACCTGATCCTAAAGCTTTTATTATTGTGCCCTGTCTCCTGCGGAGCCGCAATATCCCCATGGTCCTTACGGAGTCCCCAGCATCCACTAGGACGTCAGAGAAATAATATTGGCCCTCATTCCGAGTTGATCGGTCGCAAGGCGATTTTAGCAGAGTTACACACGCTAAGCCGCCGCCTACTGGGAGTGAATCTTAGCTTCTTAAAATTGCGACCGATGTATTCGCAATATTGCGATTACTAACTACTTAGCAGTTTCAGAGTAGCTCCAGACTTACTCTGCCTGTGCGATCATTTCAGTGCTTGTCGTTCCTGGTTGACGTCACAAACACACCCAGCGTTCGCCCAGGCACTCCCACCGTTTCTCCGGCCACTCCTGCGTTTTTTCCGGAAACGGTAGCGTTTTCAGCCACACGCCCCTGAAACGCCGTGTTTCCGCCCAGTAACACCCATTTCCTGTCAATCACATTACGATCGCCGGAGCGAAGAAAAAGCCGTGAGTAAAAATACTTTCATCATAGTAAAGTTACTTGGCGCAGTCGCAGTGCGAACATTGCGCATGCGTACTAAGCGGATTTTCACTGCGATGCGATGAAAAATACCGAGCGAACAACTCGGAATGAGGGCCATTGTGAGGTGTGAGGTGTTCAGAATAGACTGGAAATGAGTGGAAATTATGGTTATTGAGGTTAATAAAACTATGGGATCAAAATGACCCCCAAATTCTATGATTTAAGCTGTTTTTTAGGGTTTTTTGTAAAAAAACACCCGAATCCAAAACACACCCGAATCCGACGAAAAATTTTCGGTGAGGTTTTGCCAAAACGCGTCCGAATCCAAAACACGGCCGCGGAACTGAATCCAAAACCAAAACACAAAACCCGAAAAATGTCCGGTGCACATCACTAATATATATATATATATATATATATATATATATATATATATATATATACACATACACAGAGAGGCGGCACTCACGGCTGGTAGTTTCAAGAACAAAAAACGCCACACAAGGGGCTTGTTTCAACGTTTCAATTCAACAGAATTTTCGTCAGGATACATACACATCATGAAAAAACTTACCTTATATCCCCTCACCAAATGTGTTCAGGTGTGTTCGCCGCCGGGACCCTGCTCCCCGGCCGCGTCACTCACAGATGACGTCATCGCTCTAAACGGTGCACGCCAGCATCACCATCACCATAGAAACCCGGGGTGTGTATACAACAAAAGGGGAGGGGAGTGCAGCAGCTACAAACATAAAAACAATCAAGAGCATGTATAATATATATACAATGAATTAAATACGTTTAATATCCCATTATTCGAATTGATTAAAGTTAAAAGCACCAAGAACAAATAATACATGATTAGTCACAATCGTTAAGAGACCGTGGACTAGTTAAAGCAAGATAACGGTATCATCTCATTTAAACCTCTAGGATGCACCGTATCCAAACGGTGTATCCAACGAGATTCACAACGTAGCAGGGCCGATCCACGATCCCCGCCTCGCAAACGAGGCGGGATGTGATTGATCATGCGGTACTTTAGACTGACCAAATTGTGGCGTGCCTCTAAGAAGTGGCGTGCCACCAGTTGGTCGCTAGTGCCATTATTAAGAGCCAGTCGTATCGCTGACCTGTGGGCCGTCATACGCTCTTTAAACTTGCGGTTCGTTTTGCCCACATATGCAAGGCCACAGGGGCACACAATCTGATATACTACGTATGACGATTCACAGGTAAGATGATGCTGAATCTGGTACTTTTTACCTGTGCGCGGATGATGAAATATTTCACCCGCAAGCAAAAACTTACAGGTGGTACAACTGCATTTGAAACAACCATTCTTTTTCTGTTGCAGAAAACCCGTGCGGGGTGCCCCTCTACCTGAAATATCAGTCCTCACTAGTATATCTTTAAGGTTTCTGGCACGTCTATAGCATGGCATTAATCTCGTGTCATTTAATCCCAAATCCTCGTACGATTGGATAAGGTTCCAATGTTTCTTTGCAATGTTTTTGATCTTATTAGAGGCTGAATTAAATGTATTAACCCACGGTAATGACAACGAGGAATTATCCTTCTGTTGTTTAGATAATAATGAATTCCTATCCATAGCCAAAACCTTCCTTTTACTTTCCTGAAGAGACTGATAATTATAACCTCTGTCCACAAATTTATTGATTAGATCATCAATTTGAGTTGCGGCTAGTCCAACATCACTGTTGATCCGCAAAATGCGGATCATTTGTGAGTAGGGCAACCCACCCTTCAAATTCCTGGGATGGCAACTGGAATTATGCAGAAAGGTATTCCGGTCAGTGCTTTTGCTAAACACACTGGTATCAATTCTGGGCCCATTCCGAGTAATCATCACATCTAAAAATGCAATCTGGTGTTGACTCATTGTGTAAGTTAATTTAATGGGGCTAGTAGTATCGTTATGACTATCCAGAACACCAGTCAACATCTCTCTAGGACCTTTCCAAAATAACAAAAGATCGTCTATATACCTGGTGTAAAAGAATACATTCGAGGCAATAGATGGATCTCTAAAAAATAAATCAAATTCAACATCAAACATATAGATATTTGCATAGGTCGGTGCGACGGCAGAACCCATCGCACACCCACGATTCTGTAGGAAAAATTTATTGTCATACAGAAAAAAGTTATTCGTAAGAATTAATTCTAATAACATCAATAGCATATCAATATGTGTAGAGGAAAGATCACTTTGAGTAGACAAATTTTTTTTAACAGAGGTCACACCCTCTTGATGAGGAATGACAGTATATAGGCTGGTCACATCAATAGTGACCAACCACAACTCATCCGGTAACACCCCTAAACCATTCAATTTGTTTAACAACATCGTAGTGTCTAACAGAAAATACGGTTGCTTCTGAATCAGGGGTTGTAATATAGAGTCTAGCAGAATGGCAGTAGGTTGAAATAACGACCCTCTCGCAGATATTATAGGACGTCCCGGAGGAGGGTTAATACCCTTGTGAATCTTAGGTAAAGTATAGATTAATGGCACTACTGGAAATTCAGGTATCAATAGATCATATACTTCCTCAGAAATAAAACCCACATCCTTAGCCATAACAAGTACTTCACGTAATTCTTTCAAAAACACTAAAGAGGGATTACCCCTCCATTTACTATAAACCCCAGGTTCATCCAATTGACGTTGTATCTCAGTTTTATAATCTGGCAGATCCTGTAGCACGATGGCCCCACCCTTATCTGCGGGGCGTATGATCAATAACTCATTGTTAGACAGAGATTTTAGGGCCAATCTCTCTAATTTAGTTAGATTCGAGGTGGTCGTGATTCCATTTAATGTGTTCACTTCCTGATCCACCATTCTGATAAAAGTTTTGATGCTGGAATTATTCGACAAGGGGTCAAATGAAGATTTTTTCTTAAATTGAGCTAATTTGCGCGGGATCTCAATAGAGGCAGCTGTAGGTTTGTTCAAAAAATATTCTTTTAGTTTGAGCTTGTGATGTAATTGATTTCTTTCAATTTGCCACTGAAGTGGATCAAATGATTTGCTCGGGACAAATGACAATCCTTTCACTAGTACACTCTTTTCACTGTTAGATAATTCGTGACTAGACAGATTAAAGATTAACTTTTCTTGCTCTTCACGCTTTTGGCTCTTCCACGTCCTTTCCCGTTTGAATTGATCGCCTCTCCTTGTGTGTCTACTTTTTGGTGCTTATTTTTCGCGTAGTCATCCCTAAAGGGATGTTCTTGGCACCAGATTTAGAACTACGAGGTTCTTGCTCACTGCCAGTACTACTGTTGTCAGCGGATGTTTCGGTGTCAGCGAAGGTTTTAGGGTATCTCCGTCTGCGGAAGAACGGGCGTTTATTCTCGGCTGATGTGGAGCCGACCTTGTGAATTTCAAAAAAGAGAAAATTACTAAGGTCGATAAGGACTATGAGAACCATCGGGTTTATCGCTGGTTGTCCGGCTCCACATCACCAAAAAAGTAGACACACAAGGAGAGGCGGGCAATTCAAACGGGAAAGGACGTGGAAGAGCCAAAAGCGTGAAGAGCAAGAAAAGTTAATCTTTAATCTGTCTAGTCACGAATTATCTAACAGTGAAAAGAGTGTACTAGTGAAAGGATTGTCATTTGTCCCGAGCAAATCATTTGATCCACTTCAGTGGCAAATTGAAAGAAATCAATTACATCGCAAGCTCAAACTAAAAGAATATTTTTTGAACAAACCTACAGCTGCCTCTATTGAGATCCCGGGCAAATTAGATCAATTTAAGAAAAAATCTTCATTTGACCCCTTGTCGAATAATTCCAGCATCAAAACATTTATCAGAATGGTGGATCAGGAAGTGAACACATTAAATGGAATCACGACCACCTCAAATCTAACTAAATTAGAGAGATTGGCCCTAAAATTTCTGTCTAACAATGAGTTATTGATCATACGCCCCGCAGATAAGGGTGGGGCCATCGTGCTACAGGATCTGCCAGATTATAAGACTGAGATACAACGTCAATTGGATGAACCTGGGGTTTATAGTAAATTGAGGGGTAATCCCTCTTTAGTGTTTTTGAAAGAATTACGTGAAGTACTTGTTATGGCTAAGGATGTGGGTTTTATTTCTGAGGAAGTATATGATCTATTGATACCTGAATTTCCAGTAGTGCCATTAATCTATACTTTACCTAAGATTCACAAGGGTATTAACCCTCCTCCGGGACGTCCTATAATATCTGCGAGAGGGTCGTTATTTCAACCTACTGCCATTCTGCTAGACTCTATATTACAACCCCTGATTCAGAAACAACCGTATTTTCTGTTAGACACTACGATGTTGTTAAACAAATTGAATGGTTTAGGGGTGTTACCGGATGAGTTGTGGTTGGTCACTATTGATGTGACCAGCCTATATACTGTCATTCCTCATCAAGAGGGTGTGACCTCTGTTAAAAATTTTTTGTCTACTCAAAGTGATCTTTCCTCTACACATATTGATATGCTATTGATGTTATTAGAATTAATTCTTACGAATAACTTTTTTCTGTATGACAATACATTTTTCCTACAGAATCGTGGATGTGCGATGGGTTCTGCCGTCGCACCGACCTATGCAAATATCTATATGTTTGATGTTGAATTTGATTTATTTTTTAGAGATCCATCTATTGCCTCGAATGTATTCTTTTACACCAGGTATATAGACGATCTTTTGTTATTTTGGAAAGGTCCTAGAGAGATGTTGACTGGTGTTCTGGATAGTCATAACGATACTACTAGCCCCATTAAATTAACTTACACAATGAGTCAACACCAGATTGCATTTTTAGATGTGATGATTACTCGGAATGGGCCCAGAATTGATACCAGTGTGTTTAGCAAAAGCACTGACCGGAATACCTTTCTGCATAATTCCAGTTGCCATCCCAGGAATTTGAAGGGTGGGTTGCCCTACTCACAAATGATCCGCATTTTGCAGATCAACAGTGATGTTGGACTAGCCGCAACTCAAATTGATGATCTAATCAATAAATTTGTGAACAGAGGTTATAATTATCAGTCTCTTCAGGAAAGTAAAAGGAAGGTTTTGGCTATGGATAGGAATTCATTATTATCTAAACAACAGAAGGATAATTCCTCGTTGTCATTACCGTGGGTTAATACATTTAATTCAGCCTCTAATAAGATCAAAAACATTGCAAAGAAACATTGGAACCTTATCCAATCGGACGAGGATTTGGGATTAAATGACACGAGATTAATGCCATGCTATAGACGTGCCAGAAACCTTAAAGATATACTAGTGAGGACTGATATTTCAGGTAGAGGGGCACCCCGCACGGGTTTTCTGCAACAGAAAAAGAATGGTTGTTTCAAATGCAGTTGTACCACCTGTAAGTTTTTGCTTGCGGGTGAAATATTTCATCATCCGCGCACAGGTAAAAAGTACCAGATTCAGCATCATCTTACCTGTGAATCGTCATACGTAGTATATCAGATTGTGTGCCCCTGTGGCCTTGCGTATGTGGGCAAAACGACCCGCAAGTTTAAAGAGCGTATGACGGCCCACAGGTCAGCGATACGACTGGCTCTTAATAATGGCACTAGCGACCAACCGGTGGCACGCCACTTCTTAGAGGCACGCCACAATTTGGTCAGTCTAAAGTACCACATGATCGATCACATCCCGCCTCGTTTGCGAGGCGGGGATCGTGGATCGGCCCTGCTACGTTGTGAATCTCGTTGGATACACCGTTTGGATACGGTGCATCCTAGAGGTTTAAATGAGATGATACCGTTATCTTGCTTTAACTAGTCCACGGTCTCTTAACGATTGTGACTAATCATGTATTATTTGTTCTTGGTGCTTTTAACTTTAATCAATTCGAATAATGGGATATTAAACGTATTTAATTCATTGTATATATATTATACATGCTCTTGATTGTTTTTATGTTTGTAGCTGCTGCGCTCCCCTCCCCTTTTGTTGTATACACACCCCGGGTTTCTATGGTGATGGTGATGCTGGCGTGCGCCATTTAGCGCGATGACGTCATCTGTGAGTGACGCGGCCGGGGAGCCGGGTCCCGGCGGCGAACACACCTGAACACATTTGGTGAGGGGATATAAAGTAAGTTTTTTCATGATGTGTATGTATCCTGACGAAAATTCTGTTGAATTGAAACGTTGAAACAAGCCCCTTGTGTGGCGTTTTTTGTCCTTGAAACTACCAGCCGTGAGTGCCGCCTCTCTGTGTATGTGTGTTTACTTAGTGTCGTGGAGGGCACCGGGCCCATTGAAATGCTTGTACGAGTGCCGGTCCATTTTTTCATTCTATATATATATATATATACATATATATATACACATATATATATACATATATATATAAATATACATATATATATATATATATATACATACATATATATGTGTCATTCCATTCCCCCTTCCAGCAACCCATCATCTCTACCTTTTTATATATTTAAATATACACCCTCACCCCCGCCCTTTACTATATAGATTTAATGATTCCCCCATCCCCTAAGTATTTACCCCCTCCCACCCTGACCCTTTATATATTAAATGGAGCTCTTACAATCGCACGGGGCGGGGTGTAATGTGCGGGGTGAGTTTGTGGCAGTTTCTTCACATGGTGCAGGGCGGGAGTATGACGTGCATTACCACGGCGAGGAGCGGAAGAACTGCAACAATATCCAGCAGCACGCTGCTTCCTCTTTGTGCCTAGAGTATTAGAGCCGCTGTCGATGGGTTACACTGACACTGCCCGTGCTAAAGGGATGACGCGGCCGCCCAACTGTTATCAGCCGGCCGCACAGACAGTGTCAGTGTAACCCATCGGCAGCGGCTCTAATACTCTATTCACATAGCGTAAGCAGTGTGCTGTCGGATATTGTTACAGTTGCTATAGCAACTGTCTTCCGCTCCTCACCGCGCTAACGCCTGTAAGGAAGAGGACGGAGAAGCGTTCATCAGCAGCCTGAGCTATAGTCAGCTGCCTAAAGCTGCCTAGTGGTGGCGCCGGCCCTGTTTATTACACTTTAATTTATTGAAGATTGACAATGGTCTTCACATGAGTAGTAGTGTGTCAGGAGGCCAGGATGGTACACTGGTTGCTAAATTCAGGTACTATTAATGTATATTGCACATGGTGTCAGGAACTCTGGAACTGCGTGGGTAGCAAGGTGTCAGAGACTTGTGATTGGACATGGATACCAAATCTTGTATTTTTGGGTTGCGCATGGGTAGTAGTGTGACAGGAATTTGGATTGAACACATGTTAGGAAGGCATATGTGTCAGGAACTCAGGATAGCACAATTCTAGGTGAATGTTAAGAAATCATGACTGGATGTGTATAGAAAGCCAGGAGAATATGTTTGCTCATTACATACAGTAGTGCGTAGAACTTTGCATTGCACATGGTTAGAGGAGTGTGAGGAACTCGGGATTGCACTTGAGTGCTACTGTCAGGAGCACATGGATAACATAGGACCTAATTCAGACCTGATCGCTGCTGTGCGTTTTGAACTGCGCATGCCAGGTGGCCGATGGCCATCTCAGCCCTGCGATCGCCTCTGCCTTATTGACAGGCAGAGGCGGTCGCTGGGTGGGAGGGGGCCGGCCGGCAGTGTTTGGCCGCCGTTTTAGGGTCGCGGTCCGAGCAATGCAGGCTTGCTCGGACCGTGCGGGGGGTGGGCCGCGGCAGCTGCGTGGTGTCACACGCAGACACTGTGGCCCAGAGAGCGATGAGTAGCTCCCTGCCAATGCGCAGGAGCTGCGCTGGTAGGGAGCTACTCTTCAAGCACAAAAGCATCGCCACTGTGCGATGCTTTTGTACTTGTGCGGCGGGGTAGGACCTGACATGCGGGGCGGACTAGCCCTGTGCTGGGTGTCCCCCCGCATGTCAGGGAAGCTGATTGTAGATGCGCTAAATTTAACACATCTACGATCAGGTCTGAATTAGGCCCATAGTCTCAAAAAACAACAACTGCACATGAGTAACATGTTGCAGCAACTCATGATTGCACATGGGTAATAAAGTGTTAGGAACTCAAGATTGGACTTTGGTAGCAGTGTCAGGAGCACATTGATAACAGAGAATCAGAATCTCAAGATGGTTCAAATTTGGCAGAGTTCCAGATTTTTATGATTTCACACAAGAGGCAGAGTGTCAGGAACTTAAGACAGTAGAGTGTCAGGTGCATAAGCTTAACAAAGAGGCCAGGATGTAATGGGTCCCGAGTCTAGCATCCAGGAAAAAGTCACACAAACTCGGATATTATAATGTGCCACTTTTTTCGCAGAGCTCGCCAAATGTAATGGTGTGCGTAAGTTACACTCCCAATGCAAATCATATCTGACTTTTCACGGGATGTAGACCAGGAAGCATCCGATTTTTTCAGACCAACCGGAATGCATCTTTTAGTATAACAGTGTGAGAGAAAGTCACCCATTGGCACCTAAAAGTCCCATGATTGAAGCATCACACATCCTATATAAACTAGAGATGAGCGGGTTCGGTTTCTCTGAATCCGAACCCGCCAGAACTTCATGTTTTTTTTCACGGGTCCGAGCGACTCGGATCTTCCCGCCTTGCTCGGTTAACCCGAGCGCGCCCGAACGTCATCATGACGCTGTCGGATTCTCGCGAGGCTCGGATTCTATCGCGAGACTCGGATTCTATATAAGGAGCCGCGCGTCGCCGCCATTTTCACACGTGCATTGAGATTGATAGGGAGAGGACGTGGCTGGCGTCCTCTCCGTTTAGAATTAGAATAGATTAGAGAGACACTTGATTTACTAATTTTGGGGAGCATTAGGAGTACTCAGTAGTGTACAGTGCAGAGTTTTGCTGATAGTGACCAGTGACCACCACTTTTATTTATAATCCGTTCTCTGCCTGAAAAAAGCGATACACAGCACACAGTGACTCAGTCACATACCATATCTGTGTGCACTGCTCAGGCTCAGGCCAGTGTGCTGCATCATCTATTATCTATATATAATATTATATATATCTGTCTGACTGCTCAGCTCACACAGCTTATAATTGTGGGGGAGACTGGGGAGCACTACTGCAGTGCCAGTTATAGGTTATAGCAGGAGCCAGGAGTACATAATATATTATATAGTGAGTGACCACCAGACACACAGTGCAGTTTATTTAATATATCCGTTCTCTGCCTGAAAAAAGCGATACACACAGTGACTCAGTCAGTCACATACCATATCTGTGTGCACTGCTCAGGCTCAGGCCAGTGTGCTGCATCATCTATATATATTATATATCTGTCTGACTGCTCAGCTCACACAGCTTATAATTGTGGGGGAGACTGGGGAGCACTACTGCAGTGCCAGTTATAGGTTATAGCAGGAGCCAGGAGTACATAATATTATATTAAAATTAAACAGTGCACACTTTTGCTGCAGGAGTGCCACTGCCAGTGTGACTAGTGACCAGTGACCTGACCACCAGTATATAATATTAGTAGTATACTATCTCTTTATCAACCAGTCTATATTAGCAGCAGACACAGTACAGTGCGGTAGTTCACGGCTGTGGCTACCTCTGTGTCGGCACTCGGCAGCCCGTCCATAATTGTATATACCACCTAACCGTGGTTTTTTTTTCCTTCTTTATACATACATACTAGTTACGAGTATACTATCTCTTTATCAACCAGTCTATATATTAGCAGCAGACACAGTACAGTGCGGTAGTTCACGGCTGTGGCTACCTCTGTGTCGGCACTCGGCAGCCCGTCCATAATTGTATATACCACCTAACCGTGGTTTTTTTTTCTTTCTTTATACATACATACTAGTTACGAGTATACTATCTCTTTATCAACCAGTCTATATATTAGCAGCAGACACAGTACAGTGCGGTAGTTCACGGCTGTGGCTACCTCTGTGTCGGCACTTGGCAGCCCGTCCATAATTGTATATACCACCTAACCGTGGTTTTTTTTTCATTCTTTATACATACATACTAGTTACGAGTATACTATCTCTTTATCAACCAGTCTATATTAGCAGCAGACACAGTACAGTGCGGTAGTTCACGGCTGTGGCTACCTCTGTGTCGGCACTCGGCAGCCCGTCCATAATTGTATATACCACCTAACCGTGGTTTTTTTTTCTTTCTTTATACATACATACTAGTTACGAGTATACTATCTCTTTATCAACCAGTCTATATATTAGCAGCAGACACAGTACAGTGCGGTAGTTCACGGCTGTGGCTACCTCTGTGTCGGCACTCGGCAGCCCGTCCATAATTGTATATACCACCTAACCGTGGTTTTTTTTTCTTTCTTTATACATACATACTAGTTACGAGTATACTATCTCTTTATCAACCAGTCTATATATTAGCAGCAGACACAGTACAGTGCGGTAGTTCACGGCTGTGGCTACCTCTGTGTCGGCACTCGGCAGCCCGTCCATAATTGTATATACCACCTAACCGTGGTTTTTTTTTCTTTCTTTATACATACATACTAGTTACGAGTATACTATCTCTTTATCAACCAGTCTATATATTAGCAGCAGACACAGTACAGTGCGGTAGTTCACGGCTGTGGCTACCTCTGTGTCGGCACTCGGCAGCCCGTCCATAATTGTATATACCACCTAGCCGTGGTTTTTTTTTCTTTCTTTATACATACATACTAGTTACGAGTATACTATCTCTTTATCAACCAGTCTATATATTAGCAGCAGACACAGTACAGTGCGGTAGTTCACGGCTGTGGCTACCTCTGTGTCGGCACTCGGCAGCCCGTCCATAATTGTATATACCACCTAACCGTGGTTTTTTTTTCATTCTTTATACATACATACTAGTTACGAGTATACTATCTCTTTATCAACCAGTCTATATTAGCAGCAGACACAGTACAGTGCGGTAGTTCACGGCTGTGGCTACCTCTGTGTCGGCACTCGGCAGCCCGTCCATAATTGTATATACCACCTAACCGTGGTTTTTCTTTCTTTCTTTATACATACATACTAGTTACGAGTATACTATCTCTTTATCAACCAGTCTATATATTAGCAGCAGACACAGTACAGTGCGGTAGTTCACGGCTGTGGCTACCTCTGTGTCGGCACTCGGCAGCCCGTCCATAATTGTATACTAGTATCCAATCCATCCATCTCCATTGTTTACCTGAGGTGCCTTTTAGTTGTGCCTATTAAAATATGGAGAACAAAAATGTTGAGGTTCCAAAATTAGGGAAAGATCAAGATCCACTTCCACCTCGTGCTGAAGCTGCTGCCACTAGTCATGGCCGAGACGATGAAATGCCAGCAACGTCGTCTGCCAAGGCCGATGCCCAATGGCATAGTACAGAGCATGTCAAAACCAAAACACCAAATATCAGTAAAAAAAGGACTCCAAAACCTAAAATAAAATTGTCGGAGGAGAAGCGTAAACTTGCCAATATGCCATTTACCACACGGAGTGGCAAGGAACGGCTGAGGCCCTGGCCTATGTTCATGGCTAGTGGTTCAGCTTCACATGAGGATGGAAGCACTCAGCCTCTCGCTAGAAAACTGAAAAGACTCAAGCTGGCAAAAGCACCGCAAAGAACTGTGCATTCTTTGAAATCCCAAATCCACAAGGAGAGTCCAATTGTGTCGGTTGCGATGCCTGACCTTCCCAACACTGGACGTGAAGAGCATGCGCCTTCCACCATTTGCACGCCCCCTGCAAGTGCTGGAAGGAGCACCCGCAGTCCAGTTCCTGATAGTCAGATTGAAGATGTCAGTGTTGAAGTACACCAGGATGAGGAGGATATGGGTGTTGCTGGCGCTGGGGAGGAAATTGACCAGGAGGATTCTGATGGTGAGGTGGTTTGTTTAAGTCAGGCACCCGGGGAGACACCTGTTGTCCGTGGGAGGAATATGGCCGTTGACATGCCAGGTGAAAATACCAAAAAAATCAGCTCTTCGGTGTGGAGGTATTTCACCAGAAATGCGGACAACAGGTGTCAAGCCGTGTGTTCCCTTTGTCAAGCTGTAATAAGTAGGGGTAAGGACGTTAACCACCTCGGAACATCCTCCCTTATACGTCACCTGCAGCGCATTCATAATAAGTCAGTGACAAGTTCAAAAACTTTTGGTGACAGCGGAAGCAGTCCACTGACCAGTAAATCCCTTCCTCTTGTAACCAAGCTCACGCAAACCACCCCACCAACTCCCTCAGTGTCAATTTCCTCCTTCCCCAGGAATGCCAATAGTCCTGCAGGCCATGTCACTGGCAATTCTGACGAGTCCTCTCCTGCCTGGGATTCCTCCGATGCATCCTTGTGTGTAACGCCTACTGCTGCTGGCGCTGCTGTTGTTGCCGCTGGGAGTCGATGGTCATCCCAGAGGGGAAGTCGTAAGCCCACTTGTACTACTTCCAGTAAGCAATTGACTGTTCAACAGTCCTTTGCGAGGAAGATGAAATATCACAGCAGTCATCCTACTGCAAAGCGGATAACTGAGTCCTTGACAACTATGTTGGTGTTAGACGTGCGTCCGGTATCCGCCGTTAGTTCACAGGGAACTAGACAATTTATTGAGGCAGTGTGCCCCCGTTACCAAATACCATCTAGGTTCCACTTCTCTAGGCAGGCGATACCGAGAATGTACACGGACGTCAGAAAAAGACTCACCAGTGTCCTAAAAAATGCAGTTGTACCCAATGTCCACTTAACCACGGACATGTGGACAAGTGGAGCAGGGCAGGTTCAGAACTATATGACTGTGACAGCCCACTGGGTAGATGTATGGACTCCCGCCGCAAGAACAGCAGCGGCGGCACCAGTAGCAGCATCTCGCAAACGCCAACTCTTTCCTAGGCAGGCTACGCTTTGTATCACCGCTTTCCAGAATACGCACACAGCTGAAAACCTCTTACGGCAACTGAGGAAGATCATCGCGGAATGGCTTACCCCAATTGGACTCTCCTGTGGATTTGTGGCATCGGACAATGCCAGCAATATTGTGTGTGCATTAAATATGGGCAAATTCCAGCACGTCCCATGTTTTGCACATACCTTGAATTTGGTGGTGCAGAATTTTTTAAAAAACGACAGGGGCGTGCAAGAGATGCTGTCGGTGGCCAGAAAAATTGCGGGACACTTTCGGCGTACAGGCACCACGTACAGAAGACTGGAGCACCACCAAAAACTACTGAACCTGCCCTGCCATCATCTGAAGCAAGAAGTGGTAACGAGGTGGAATTCAACCCTCTATATGCTTCAGAGGTTGGAGGAGCAGCAAAAGGCCATTCAAGCCTATACAATTGAGCACGATATAGTAGGTGGAATGCACCTGTCTCAAGTGCATTGGAGAATGATTTCAACGTTGTGCAAGGTTCTGATGCCCTTTGAACTTGCCACACGTGAAGTCAGTTCAGACACTGCCAGCCTGAGTCAGGTCATTCCCCTCATCAGGCTTTTGCAGAAGAAGCTGGAGGCATTGAAGGAGGAGCTAACACGGAGCGATTCCGCTAGGCATGTGGGACTTGTGGATGCAGCCCTTAATTCGCTTAACAAGGATTCACGGGTGGTCAATCTGTTGAAATCAGAGCACTACATTTTGGCCACCGTGCTCGATCCTAGATTTAAAGCCTACCTTGGATCTCTCTTTCCGGCAGACACAGGTCTGCTGGGGTTGAAAGACCTGCTGGTGACAAAATTGTCAAGTCAAGCGGAACGCGACCTGTCAACATCTCCTCCTTCACATTCTCCCGCAACTGGGGGTGCGAGGAAAAGGCTCAGAATTCCGAGCCCACCCGCTGGCGGTGATGCAGGGCAGTCTGGAGCGACTGCTGATGCTGACATCTGGTCCGGACTGAAGGACCTGACAACGATTACGGACATGTCGTCTACTGTCACTGCATATGATTCTCTCAACATTGATAGAATGGTGGAGGATTATATGAGTGACCGCATCCAAGTAGGCACGTCACACAGTCCGTACTTATACTGGCAGGAAAAAGAGGCAATTTGGAGGCCCTTGCACAAACTGGCTTTATTCTACCTAAGTTGCCCTCCCACAAGTGTGTACTCCGAAAGAGCTCACCTTGTCAGCAATCGGCGTACGAGGTTACATCCAGAAAATGTGGAGAAGATGATGTTCATTAAAATGAATTATAATCAATTCCTCCGCGGAGACATTGACCAGCAGCAATTGCCTCCACAAAGTACACAGGGAGCTGAGATGGTGGATTCCAGTGGGGACGAATTGATAATCTGTGAGGAGGGGGATGTACACGGTGATATATCGGAGGGTGAAGATGAGGTGGACATCTTGCCTCTGTAGAGCCAGTTTGTGCAAGGAGAGATTAATTGCTTCTTTTTTGGGGGGGGTCCAAACCAACCCGTCATATCAGTCACAGTCGTGTGGCAGACCCTGTCACTGAAATGATGGGTTGGTTAATGTGTGCATGTCCTGTTTTGTTTATACAACATAAGGGTGGGTGGGAGGGCCCAAGGACAATTCCATCTTGCACCTCTTTTTTCTTTTATTTTTCTTTGCATCATGTGCTGATTGGGGAGGGTTTTTTGGAAGGGACATCCTGCGTGACACTGCAGTGCCACTCCTAGATGTGCCCGGTGTTTGTGTCGGCCACTAGGGTCGCTAATCTTACTCACACAGTCAGCTACCTCATTGCGCCTCTTTTTTTCTTTGCGTCATGTGCTGTTTGGGGAGGGTTTTTTGGAAGGGACATCCTGCGTGACACTGCAGTGCCACTCCTAGATGGGCCCGGTGTTTGTGTCAGCCACTAGGGTCGCTAATCTTACTCACACAGTCAGCTACCTCATTGCGCCTCTTTTTTTCTTTGCGTCATGTGCTGTTTGGGGAGGGTTTTTTGGAAGGGACATCCTGCGTGACACTGCAGTGCCACTCCTAGATGGGCCCGGTGTTTGTGTCGGCCACTAGGGTCGCTAATCTTACTCACACAGCTACCTCATTGCGCCTCTTTTTTTCTTTGCGTCATGTGCTGTTTGGGGAGGGTTTTTTGGAAGGGACATCCTGCGTGACACTGCAGTGCCACTCCTAGATGGGCCCGGTGTTTGTGTCGGCCACTAGGGTCGCTAATCTTACTCACACAGTCAGCTACCTCATTGCGCCTCTTTTTTTCTTTGCGTCATGTGCTGTTTGGGGAGGGTTTTTTGGAAGGGCCATCCTGCGTGACACTGCAGTGCCACTCCTAGATGGGCCCGGTGTTTGTGTCGGCCACTAGGGTCGCTAATCTTACTCACACAGCTACCTCATTGCGCCTCTTTTTTTCTTTGCGTCATGTGCTGTTTGGGGAGGGTTTTTTGGAAGGGCCATCCTGCGTGACACTGCAGTGCCACTCCTAGATGGGCCCGGTGTTTGTGTCGGCCACTAGGGTCGCTAATCTTACTCACACAGCTACCTCATTGCGCCTCTTTTTTTCTTTGCGTCATGTGCTGTTTGGGGAGGGTTTTTTGGAAGGGACATCCTGCGTGACACTGCAGTGCCACTCCTAGATGGGCCCGGTGTTTGTGTCGGCCACTAGGGTCGCTTATCTTACTCACACAGCGACCTCGGTGCAAATTTTAGGACTAAAAATAATATTGTGAGGTGTGAGGTATTCAGAATAGACTGAAAATGAGTGTAAATTATGGTTTTTGAGGTTAATAATACTTTGGGATCAAAATGACCCCCAAATTCTATGATTTAAGCTGTTTTTTAGTGTTTTTGGAAAAAAACACCCGAATCCAAAACACACCCGAATCCGACAAAAAAAATTCGGTGAGGTTTTGCCAAAACGCGTTCGAACCCAAAACACGGCCGCGGAACCGAACCCAAAACCAAAACACAAAACCCGAAAAATTTCAGGCGCTCATCTCTAATATAAACCCCCAGTCCTCCATTTTGCCCTTTGAAAGGTAGTAGGCATTTTTGAGAGGAGAAGGCAGTGGTTTGTGATAGAGAGTGAGGTTGGTGTATTGTTTGGAGAGGTGTACCAGAGAGTTGGAGCAGGCATGGCATCCTGGAGAGTGGGCAGAGAGGAGAAGGTTGGTGGAGGAGGATTCCGAGTCCCAGCAGCAGCCTGTGTCTGACACAGAGCAAGAAGAGTGTGAGGATAAGTAGGTGCTGGAGAGTGGTGTGGAGGACAGTGATGCTGCATCTGCACCTGGCAAGACCAGGTCAGGGTGCAATGTGAGGTTTTCTTATGAAGAAAACTGCACCCAAGTCCATGCCATGGTGCAGGTGTTCCCATGCCTGCTGGGTGCCCAGGCATATAGGACCCCTGCATCCCAGAAGAATGCCATGTGGAGGTCAGTCCTGATTCAGTAAACATAGTCAGCTACTGCTGTTGAGACCTCAAGAATGTGTCGAAGTCAAATTGCATATTTCAATATTTAGAATACGCTATGGCATTTATTAATGGATGCATCTATGATGCATGCGTCGATACAGTAGGGCGCAAATGACCATAACGGCAAGTTACTGTGCGCACTACAGTAGAAGATGCATTTGTTAATAAATATTATATTGTGACAAAAATAGAAAATTATTCTTACACACACTCAAATGTAGTATCTCCAGGAATACACATCAAATAGTGTCTTAAACATATCAGATTGCTTGAACAGCATTGTGAACATACAATGTAGTGTTTAATACTCACAGGCTTTCCGTTGTTGGGAATGTAAATCGCGAACCATTGAGAGCTGTGTGTTGAGTCAAAAGATCCTGGACTGTCATTGGTACAAAAGAGGGCAGAACAAACAAGAAGCCAGATATGGTACAATAGCAAGGACATGCAGATTCTTGATTGTGTGCCTAACACACATTCATGCACTTCAGAATCCTATGTATTTATATTCAATAAAATATAGACCAGATATTGATACTTGAATTAAGAGTGATATGTCATAGGTATTATGTATTCTGGTTTTATGATTTACACAGCACTGACCTGTCCTTTACACAATGAGTTATACATAGAGATGAGCGCCTGAAATTTTTCGGGTTTTGTGTTTTGGTTTTGGGTTCGGTTCCGCGGCCGTGTTTTGGGTTCGAACGCGTTTTGGCAAAACCTCACCGAATTTTTTTTGTCGGATTCGGGTGTGTTTTGGATTCGGGTGTTTTTTTCAAAAAACACTAAAAAACAGCTTAAATCATAGAATTTGGGGGTCATTTTGATCCCAAAGTATTATTAACCTCAAAAACCATAATTTACACTCATTTTCAGTCTATTCTGAATACCTCACACCTCACAATATTATTTTTAGTCCTAAAATTTGCACCGAGGTCGCTGTGTGAGTAAGATAAGCGACCCTAGTGGCCGACACAAACACCGGGCCCATCTAGGAGTGGCACTGCAGTGTCACGCAGGATGTCCCTTCCAAAAAACCCACCCCAAACAGCACATGACGCAAAGAAAAAAAGAGGCGCAATGAGGTAGCTGTGTGAGTAAGATTAGCGACCCTAGTGGCCGACACAAACACCGGGCCCATCTAGGAGTGGCACTGCAGTGTCACGCAGGATGGCCCTTCCAAAAAACCCTCCCCAAACAGCACATGACGCAAAGAAAAAAAGAGGCGCAATGAGGTAGCTGACTGTGTGAGTAAGATTAGCGACCCTAGTGGCCGACACAAACACCGGGCCCATCTAGGAGTGGCACTGCAGTGTCACGCAGGATGTCCCTTCCAAAAAACCCTCCCCAAACAGCACATGACGCAAAGAAAAAAAGAGGCGCAATGAGGTAGCTGACTGTGTGAGTAAGATTAGCGACCCTAGTGGCCGACACAAACACCGGGCCCATCTAGGAGTGGCACTGCAGTGTCACGCAGGATGTCCCTTCCAAAAAACCCTCCCCAATCAGCACATGATGCAAAGAAAAAGAAAAGAAAAAAGAGGTGCAAGATGGAATTGTCCTTGGGCCCTCCCACCCACCCTTATGTTGTATAAACAAAACAGGACATGCACACTTTAACCAACCCATCATTTCAGTGACAGGGTCTGCCACACGACTGTGACTGATATGACGGGTTGGTTTGGACCCCCCCCAAAAAAGAAGCAATTAATCTCTCCTTGCACAAACTGGCTCTACAGAGGCAAGATGTCCACCTCATCTTCACCCTCCGATATATCACCGTGTACATCCCCCTCCTCACAGATTATCAATTCGTCCCCACTGGAATCCACCATCTCAGCTCCCTGTGTACTTTGTGGAGGCAATTGCTGCTGGTCAATGTCTCCGCGGAGGAATTGATTATAATTCATTTTAATGAACATCATCTTCTCCACATTTTCTGGATGTAACCTCGTACGCCGATTGCTGACAAGGTGAGCGGCGGCACTAAACACTCTTTCGGAGTACACACTTGTGGGAGGGCAACTTAGGTAGAATAAAGCCAGTTTGTGCAGGGGCCTCCAAATTGCCTCTTTTTCCTGCCAGTATAAGTACGGACTGTGTGACGTGCCTACTTGGATGCGGTCACTCATATAATCCTCCACCATTCTATCAATGTTGAGAGAATCATATGCAGTGACAGTAGACGACATGTCCGTAATCGTTGTCAGGTCCTTCAGTCCGGACCAGATGTCAGCATCAGCAGTCGCTCCAGACTGCCCTGCATCACCGCCAGCGGGTGGGCTCGGAATTCTGAGCCTTTTCCTCGCACCCCCAGTTGCGGGAGAATGTGAAGGAGGAGATGTTGACAGGTCGCGTTCCGCTTGACTTGACAATTTTGTCACCAGCAGGTCTTTCAACCCCAGCAGACTTGTGTCTGCCGGAAAGAGAGATCCAAGGTAGGCTTTAAATCTAGGATCGAGCACGGTGGCCAAAATGTAGTGCTCTGATTTCAACAGATTGACCACCCGTGAATCCTTGTTAAGCGAATTAAGGGCTGCATCCACAAGTCCCACATGCCTAGCGGAATCGCTCCGTGTTAGCTCCTCCTTCAATGTCTCCAGCTTCTTCTGCAAAAGCCTGATGAGGGGAATGACCTGACTCAGGCTGGCAGTGTCTGAACTGACTTCACGTGTGGCAAGTTCAAAGGGCATCAGAACCTTGCACAACGTTGAAATCATTCTCCACTGCACTTGAGACAGGTGCATTCCACCTCCTATATCGTGCTCAATTGTATAGGCTTGAATGGCCTTTTGCTGCTCCTCCAACCTCTGAAGCATATAGAGGGTTGAATTCCACCTCGTTACCACTTCTTGCTTCAGATGATGGCAGGGCAGGTTCAGTAGTTTTTGGTGGTGCTCCAGTCTTCTGTACGTGGTGCCTGTACGCCGAAAGTGTCCCGCAATTTTTCTGGCCACCGACAGCATCTCTTGCACGCCCCTGTCGTTTTTTAAAAAATTCTGCACCACCAAATTCAAGGTATGTGCAAAACATGGGACGTGCTGGAATTTGCCCATATTTAATGCACACACAATATTGCTGGCGTTGTCCGATGCCACAAATCCACAGGAGAGTCCAATTGGGGTAAGCCATTCCGCGATGATCTTCCTCAGTTGCCGTAAGAGGTTTTCAGCTGTGTGCGTATTCTGGAAAGCGGTGATACAAAGCGTAGCCTGCCTAGGAAAGAGTTGGCGTTTGCGAGATGCTGCTACTGGTGCCGCCGCTGCTGTTCTTGCGGCGGGAGTCCATACATCTACCCAGTGGGCTGTCACAGTCATATAGTCCTGACCCTGCCCTGCTCCACTTGTCCACATGTCCGTGGTTAAGTGGACATTGGGTACAGCTGCATTTTTTAGGACACTGGTGACTCTTTTTCTGAGGTCTGTGTACATTTTCGGTATCGCCTGCCTAGAGAAATGGAACCTAGATGGTATTTGGTACCGGGGACACAGTACCTCCAACAAGTCTCTAGTTGGCTCTGCAGTAATGATGGATACCGGAACCACGTTTCTCACCACCCAGGATGCCAAGGCCTCAGTTATCCGCTTTGCAGTAGGATGACTGCTGTGATATTTCATCTTCCTCGCAAAGGACTGTTGAACAGTCAATTGCTTACTGGAAGTAGTACAAGTGGGCTTACGACTTCCCCTCTGGGATGACCATCGACTCCCAGCGGCAACAACAGCAGCGCCAGCAGCAGTAGGCGTTACACGCAAGGATGCATCGGAGGAATCCCAGGCAGGAGAGGACTCGTCAGAATTGCCAGTGACATGGCCTGCAGGACTATTGGCATTCCTGGGGAAGGAGGAAATTGACACTGAGGGAGTTGGTGGGGTGGTTTGCGTGAGCTTGGTTACAAGAGGAAGGGATTTACTGGTCAGTGGACTGCTTCCGCTGTCACCCAAAGTTTTTGAACTTGTCACTGACTTATTATGAATGCGCTGCAGGTGACGTATAAGGGAGGATGTTCCGAGGTGGTTAACGTCCTTACCCCTACTTATTACAGCTTGACAAAGGGAACACACGGCTTGACACCTGTTGTCCGCATTTCTGGTGAAATACCTCCACACCGAAGAGCTGATTTTTTTGGTATTTTCACCTGGCATGTCAACGGCCATATTCCTCCCACGGACAACAGGTGTCTCCCCGGGTGCCTGACTTAAACAAACCACCTCACCATCAGAATCCTCCTGGTCAATTTCCTCCCCAGCGCCAGCAACACCCATATCCTCCTCATCCTGGTGTACTTCAACACTGACATCTTCAATCTGACTATCAGGAACTGGACTGCGGGTGCTCCTTCCAGCACTTGCAGGGGGCGTGCAAATGGTGGAAGGCGCATGCTCTTCACGTCCAGTGTTGGGAAGGTCAGGCATCGCAACAGACACAATTGGACTCTCCTTGTGGATTTGGGATTTCGAAGAATGCACAGTTCTTTGCTGTGCTGCTTTTGCCAGCTTGAGTCTTTTCATTTTTCTAGCGAGAGGCTGAGTGCCTCCATCCTCATGTGAAGCTGAACCACTAGCCATGAACATAGGCCAGGGCCTCAGCCGTTCCTTGCCACTCCGTGTGGTAAATGGCATATTGGCAAGTTTACGCTTCTCCTCCGACAATTTTATTTTAGGTTTTGGAGTCCTTTTTTTTCTGATATTTGGTGTTTTGGATTTGACATGCTCTGTACTATGACATTGGGCATCGGCCTTGGCAGACGACGTTGCTGGCATTTCATCGTCTCGGCCATGACTAGTGGCAGCAGCTTCAGCACGAGGTGGAAGTGGATCTTGATCTTTCCCTAATTTTGGAACCTCAACATTTTTGTTCTCCATATTTTAATAGGCACAACTAAAAGGCACCTCAGGTAAACAATGGAGATGGATACTAGTATACAATTATGGACTGCCTGCCGACTGCAGACACAGAGGTAGCCACAGCCGTGAACTACCGTACTGTACTGTGTCTGCAGCTAATATAGACTGGTTGATAAAGAGAAGATGTCTATGTAACTATGTATGTATAAAGAAGACTGAAAAAAATCCACGGTTAGGTGGTATACAATTATGGACGGACTGCCTGCCGAGTGCAGACACAGAGGTAGCCACAGCCGTGAACTACCGTACTGTACTGTGTCTGCAGCTAATATAGACTGGTTGATAAAGAGAAGATGTCTATGTAACTATGTATGTATAAAGAAGAATGAAAAAAAACCACGGTTAGGTGGTATACAATTATGGACGGACTGCCTGCCGAGTGCAGACACAGAGGTAGCCACAGCCGTGAACTACCGTACTGTACTGTGTCTGCAGCTAATATAGACTGGTTGATAAAGAGAAGATGTCTATGTAACTATGTATGTATAAAGAAGAATGAAAAAAATCCACGGTTAGGTGGTATTACAATTATGGACGGACTGCCTGCCGAGTGCAGAGACACAGAGGTAGCCACAGCCGTGAACTACCGTACTGTGTCTGCTGCGACTGGATGATAAATGATATAAAAAATATATATATATCACTACTGCAGCCGGACAGGTATATATTATATATTATATAATGACGGACCTGCTGGACACTGTCTGTCAGCAGAATGAGTTTTATTTTTATAGAATAAAAAAAAAAAAAACACACAAGTGAAGTCACACGACGAGTGTTTAACTTTTTCAGGCAATCACAATATAAGTATACTACTAACTATACTGGTGGTCAGTGTGGTCAGGTCACTGGTCAGTCACACTGGCAGTGGCACTCCTGCAGCAAAAGTGTGCACTGTTTAATTTTAATATAATATGTACTCCTGGCTCCTGCTATAACCTATAACTGGCACTGCAGTAGTGCTCCCCAGTCTCCCCCACAATTATAAGCTGTGTGAGCTGAGCAGTCAGACAGATATATAATATATATAGATGATGCAGCACACTGGCCTGAGCCTGAGCAGTGCACACAGATATGGTATGTGACTGACTGAGTCACTGTGTGTATCGCTTTTTTCAGGCAGAGAACGGATATATTAAATAAACTGCACTGTGTGTCTGGTGGTCACTCACTATATAATATATTATGTACTCCTGGCTCCTGCTATAACCTATAACTGGCACTGCAGTAGTGCTCCCCAGTCTCCCCCACAATTATAAGCTGTGTGAGCTGAGCAGTCAGACAGATATATATAATATTATATATAGATAATAGATGATGCAGCACACTGGCCTGAGCCTGAGCAGTGCACACAGATATGGTATGTGACTGACTGAGTCACTGTGTGTATCGCTTTTTTCAGGCAGAGAACGGATATATTAAATAAACTGCACTGTGTGTCTGGTGGTCACTCACTATATAATATATTATGTACTCCTGGCTCCTGCTATAACCTATAACTGGCACTGCAGTAGTGCTCCCCAGTCTCCCCCACAATTATAAGCTGTGTGAGCTGAGCAGTCAGACAGATATATATAATATTATATATTGATAATAGATGATGCAGCACACTGGCCTGAGCCTGAGCAGTGCACACAGATATGGTATGTGACTGACTGAGTCACTGTGTGTATCGCTTTTTTCAGGCAGAGAACGGATATATTAAATAAACTGCACTGTGTGTCTGGTGGTCACTCACTATATAATATATTATGTACTCCTGGCTCCTGCTATAACCTATAACTGGCACTGCAGTAGTGCTCCCCAGTCTCCCCCACAATTATAAGCTGTGTGAGCTGAGCAGTCAGACAGATATATATAATATTATATATAGATAATAGATGATGCAGCACACTGGCCTGAGCCTGAGCAGTGCACACAGATATGGTATGTGACTGACTGAGTCACTGTGTGTATCGCTTTTTTCAGGCAGAGAACGGATATATTAAATAAACTGCACTGTGTGTCTGGTGGTCACTCACTATATAATATATTATGTACTCCTGGCTCCTGCTATAACCTATAACTGGCACTGCAGTAGTGCTCCCCAGTCTCCCCCACAATTATAAGCTGTGTGAGCTGAGCAGTCAGACAGATATATATAATATTATATATAGATAATAGATGATGCAGCACACTGGCCTGAGCCTGAGCAGTGCACACAGATATGGTATGTGACTGACTGAGTCACTGTGTGTATCGCTTTTTTCAGGCAGAGAACGGATATATTAAATAAACTGCACTGTGTGTCTGGTGGTCACTCACTATATAATATATTATGTACTCCTGGCTCCTGCTATAACCTATAACTGGCACTGCAGTAGTGCTCCCCAGTCTCCCCCACAATTATAAGCTGTGTGAGCTGAGCAGTCAGACAGATATATATAATATTATATATAGATAATAGATGATGCAGCACACTGGCCTGAGCCTGAGCAGTGCACACAGATATGGTATGTGACTGAGTCACTGTGTGCTGTGTATCGCTTTTTTCAGGCAGAGAACGGATTATAAAGTAAACTGCACTGTCCTCACTAGTAAATTCTCTCCACTCAGTCTCTACACTTCTACAGTAACAGTACTCCTCCTAGTCAGCTCCAGTAAATCTCTCTCAGTCTCTTATAATCTAAATGGAGAGGACGCCAGCCACGTCCTCTCCCTATCAATCTCAATGCACGTGTGAAAATGGCGGCGACGCGCGGCTCCTTATATAGAATCCGAGTCTCGCGATAGAATCCGAGCCTCGCGAGAATCCGACAGCGTCATGATGACGTTCAGGCGCGCTCGGGTTAACCGAGCAAGGCGGGAAGATCCGAGTCGCTCGGACCCGTGAAAAAAAACATGAAGTTCTGGCGGGTTCGGATTCAGAGAAACCGAACCCGCTCATCTCTAGTTATACATAGCCTTTACACAACTGGTTAACTGTGTGTGTATGTATATATATATATATATATATATATATATATATATGTATTGTTCCATTAAATATCAAGGACACTGCATAAGGATACCATGTGTGGGATCAAATCATTCAGGGACACATAAGTAATAATTCAGTGGTTGCGAGGATATTGTCACATGTTGCGGCAACAAGTTTTCAGCAATACTGGATTCATGTATATTACTGTATGATATTGTGGTGGGTTTGACTGGTCTTGGGGCGGGAACTCAGATGTAAACAACAGTAATCACATCTCAGGACTTAATCATCGCCCACCGTTTGAGTTGACCAATGATCCCCAGTGTACTGGACATGACCCACCCCTGGACCAATAGCAGAAGACCCAGCCCCAGACATGTACCTTCTCCAATACACAGTACATAAGTATTTTCCATTACCCAGGAAGCTCAGTTGTTGCTGATTCTAAATGGAGATGACTGTCCACTGACCTAAGGGGGATGTATGCTGGCTGTAACTGTTTCCCATGTAACTATAACTATTTCTTATGTAACTGTAACTCTGTACTACTTACTTAGGCTTATTTATGTTATACTGAATGATAATTCAGTCCAATGGTGTAGGCTGTGCAAAGCCGTTTGGCTGTGCATTTTCAATCGAAGCGTGCTTTTTATCAAAGCGTGATAAAATTGACAAATAACAGCAGCGTTCAATCAGCGTTATCTTCAGCTGATATCGATTGTGAATTGACGTTTCTTCTCTTCTTGTCACCTACAGGTAATTACAATTGACTACAGCTACCATCATATTCTGCTGCCCTATATCTATACATGCAAAGCTAATTCTGCTGGGTAATTACAATTGACTACAGCTACCATCATATTCTGCTGCCCTATATCTATACATGCAAAGCTAATTCTGCTGGGTAATTACAATTGACTACAGCTACCATCATATTCTGCTGCCCTATATCTATACATGCAAAGCTAATTCTGCTGGGTAATTACAATTGACTACAGCTACCATCATATTCTGCTGCCCTATATCTATACATGCAAAGCTAATTCTGCTGGGTAATTACAATTGACTACAGCTACCATCATATTCTGCTGCCCTATATCTATACATGCAAAGCTAATTCTGCTGGGTAATTACAATTGACTACAGCTACCATCATATTCTGCTGTCCTATATCTATACATGCAAAGCTAATTCTGCTGGGTAATTACAATTGAAACATTATTGCATAGTATGTGATTTGGAAGTACTTTGTAAAGTTTTGAATGATATAGACCCAGTTTTATCTTTGTGGAATGCCTGGTTGTTGTTTTTAAGGTAATTTATTGCCTGGCATTTGAGGGGGTGGGGTGTGGTTACAGATTTCAATTATTGGTTTCACTTGTAATAGTCTTCTACTTAAGTCCAATGGTGTAGGCTGTGCAAAGCCGTTTGGCTGTGCATTTTCAATCGAAGCGTGCTTTTTATCAAAGCGTGATAAAATTGACAAATAACAGCAGCGTTCAATCAGCGTTCAATCGAAGTGAACAAGAAGGAAAACAGAAGCACATCAATCAAACAAAACAAACAAAAAAACTGAAGAACTAAAAACAAATGTGAGTCACTTACTCCTCAGATCACTCACCTCCTGATTGTTGCATCTGATGAAATAGCACGGAACAACCATACTTGGACAATTCAAAAACCATCCATTTCACCTACAAATGCTTGTATCTGTACTATTGTAATTTTGATTTTTATGCACAGCTGCACCAATGCAATTTTACCTGCAAACACTTAAAAAAATTAACATAATTACCATTGCTACTTAAACCTCTCACAATCCTTTAATTTCTTACACTCCAAATACATTTCTGCACCCACTTTATCTACACTTTTGACTCATTTCAAACTAAATCTACACCCCGTGAGCCTACACTGCTTTTCTCACCTGCATTTCTGCAATTCTTCTGCTCGGATTCCCTTACAGTCTCCTCTCCTACTTCCACTTTCCCTCAACCTATTCACCTACTTATCACTATGTCAAGGCTTTCCTATACTCCCCACATCACTCAGTGTCTACCTAATAATGTATCTTTATCCTTACCCCCTAGTCTCCTACACCTCCTCCTCTCTCCCCTCCTCTGTCTCCCCTCCATCCCTCTGTTTCCTTCCCCCACCTTTCCTGTTACCCCACTTTCATTCACCTCTGCCCCATGGTCCTGCTACCCCACAACTCAGCCCTGCTCCCTCTCTCCCTTCCCTGTCACCTCCCCACACCCCCATCCACATCACACTGACCTCCCTCCCTGCCCACCTCCTGCAGTTTCCCCTCCTAGCTCAGGCACTCGTACCATCACTACTCTCTCATCATCCCTGCCCTCAAAGTTAATCCCACCTCATCGCTACAGCAACCCTGATAATCTCATTCACATCTCTCCCACAGACTTATACCCCCTATCCTGTGCACTCTGGAATGCCAGATCTGTTTGTAACAAACTGGTCCCCACTCATGACCTTTTCATTTCCAAATCCCTACACCTACTAGCCATTACTGAAACTTGGATTACGCCCTCTGACACTACTTCTGCTGCTGCTCTCTCTGCTGGGGGCCTCACATTCACACACACACCCCGACCTGGGGGTCGCCATGGGGGTGGTGTCGGGGTCCTTTTACCTTCTAGTTACTCCTACCAACTCATACCACCAGAACCATCCCTTATATTCTCTACATTTGAGGTCCACGCCATACGCCTCTTCCAACCAGTCCATCTTAGAGTAGCTGTCATTTACCGCCCCCTGGCACTGCTTCCAAATTCATCGACAACTTTGCTTCCTGGCTTCCCCACTTCCTCTCTTCTGACATTCCCACCATTATCCTAGGTGATTTCAACATCCCTATTGACATCCCCACACAATCCCCTGCCTCTAAACTCCTTAACCTCACCTCCTCACTTGGTCTCTCTCAGTGGACCTCCTCACCCTCCCATGTGAATGGGAGCTCACTGGATCTGGTCTTCACTCACCGCTGTGATATCTCTGATTTTTCCAACTCCCCATTTCCCCTCTCTGACCACCACCTGCTCTCCTTTAACCTATCTCTCTCTGCTTCCCCATCTCTACCTCCTAAGGCTACCATCACTAAGCGTAACATTGAAGCTATTGACACCACATTCCTTTCCTCCCTGTTTGACTCACTTCTCTCTCCTATTCTCTCTCTCTCATGCCCTGAACAAGCCACTTCCACATACAATGCTTCTCTTACTTCTGCTCTTGACTCTGTTGCTCCACCAACCACTATTCACCCTCGCAAATTAACACCTCAACCCTGGCACACCAAATGCACCAGATATCTGCAAAAATGCTCACGTACTGCTGAGCGACACTGGAGGAAATCACGCTCTAAGGCAGATTTCCTCCATTTCAAACTTATGCTCTCATCCTTCAGTGCTGCCCTTTCTCTTGCTAAACGGTCATACTTCAAGAACCTCATCTCCTCCCAGTCTTCCAACCCCCGGCGCCTCTTTGCCACTCTCAACTCACTCCTCTGCCCACCTACACCTCGTCTCCCTTCCTCACTCTCTGCTCTTGACTTTGCCACTTACTTCACATCCAAAATTGACTCCATACGTCAGGACATCACATCACACCAGACCATCAGTAACCAGCCTTCTCCCATCCCTTACCAACCCTCCCCATCCCTCGCACCAACTCTGTCATCTTTCTCCCAAGCATCTGGAGAGGAAGTCATGGCCCTCATTCGTTCCTGTCCCCTCACCACCTCCCCACTTGACCCTATCCCCTCCCGCCTCCTCCGCTGCCTCTCTTCTTCTGCTTGTTCCCATCTTTCCCACCTTCTCAATCTCTCCCTCTCATCAGGCACTGTCCCCTCTGCCTTCAAGCACGCACTCATCTCTCCTATTCTTAAAAAACCTACCCTTGATCCAAACACTCTCTCCAACTACCGACCCATCTCTCTCCTCCCTTTTGCCTCCAAACTCCTTGAGCGTATTGTCTACAACCGCCTTACTTCCTTTCTTTCCTTCCTCACACTCACTACTTGACACATTCCAATCTGGCTTCCGTCCTCTCCACTCCACTGAAACTGCCCTTACAAAAGTATGCAATGACCTCCATGCTGCTAAATCTAAGGGACACTACTCTCTACTTATTCTACTTGATCTCTCTGCTGCTTTTGACACTGTGGACCATCCTCTCCTACTGCAAATCCTTCACTCCATTGGTCTGCGTGACACTGCCCTCTCTTGGTTGTCGTCCTACCTTTCTGACCGTTCATTCTCTGTCTCCTCTCATGACTCCACCTCCCCCTCACTTCCACTAACTGTAGGGGTACCCCAAGGTTCTGTCCTTGGTCCTCTTCTCTTCTCTCACTATACGTCCTCACTAGGTAAGCTCATTAGTTTTTTTGGTTTCCAATATCATCTCTATGCTGATGACACTCAAATCTATCTTTCCTCTCCAGACCTCTCCCCTACTCTCCTCACTCGTATCTCCAACTGTCTCTCTGCTATCTCTTCCTGGATGTCCCAGCGCTTTCTTAAACTTAACATGTCTAAGACTGAGCTGATCATCTTCCCTCCCTCCCGTATAACCTCACCTCCTACAATTTCATTATCTATTGATGGCACTACTATCTCCTCTACCCCCCAAGTGCGCTGTCTTGGAGTAATCCTTGACTTCTCCCTCTCCTTCAAACCACACATTCAGCACCTCTCACAAACCTGCCGTTTTCATCTAAAAAATATTTCCAGGATCAGACCCTTTCTGACCCAGGATGCTACTAAGACTCTTATCCACTCACTGGTCATCTCCAGACTGGACTACTGTAATCTCCTCCTGACTGGCATTCCTGACAAATACCTCTCTCCACTCCAATCTATCCTCAATGCTGCTGCCCAGCTCATTTTCCTCACCAAACGCACTACATCCACCTCTCCTCTCTTACTAGACCTTCACTGGCTCCCCTTCCCTTTCAGAATCCATTTCAAACTTCTCACACTTGCTTACAAAGCCCTCACCCACTCCTCTCCCATCTACATCTCTGATCTTATCTCGCTTTACACTCCCACCCGTCCTCTTCGCTCTGCTAATGCTCGCCAACTCTCCTGCCTACGGATTACTTCCTCCCACTCCTACCTCCAAGATTTTTCACGTGCTGCACCACTTCTCTGGAATTCCCTACCTCTCCCTCTCAGACTCTCCACCTCTCTACAAAACTTCAAACGGGCTCTCAAGACCCACTTCTTCACCAAACCCAGCCAAATCTCATCCTAACCCTCTGTTCTACACTCTCTATGTACCCCAATTGTGTCACCCCTGTCTGTCTACCCCTCCCCTTTAGAATGTAAGCTCTCACGAGCAGGGCCCTCCTCCCTCATGTGCTTACCCTTTTCTTACTTTAATAATCTTCAGCTGCACCAAATCCAGCAGTCTTCTGCCACCTGATACTTATTCCAGTGTCATCTGCTGATGTAGCTATGTTTATTTACCCTGTACTTGTCCTATATTGTAGCCAACTGTAAGTTGCTGTTTTCCTAGTTGATTATTTGTTTATGTACTCTGTAATTGGGCGCTGCGGAACCCTTGTGGCGCCATATAAATAAAGGTTAATAATAATAATAATAATAATAATATACTGTACATATGTTATTTTGTATGCATACCTTTTAATACCAAATACATATATATATATTCTGAGCGTTGGACCTCAGTATACCATGTGTGTGACTACTTGCCTTCTCTTAAGGGACAGAGTGCTGCGACATTTAGCGCACTATTATCATATATGGTAATAAGATGCACCTTGCATCTGCAGTATATAATAACGCTGGTATGTATATGTTTATTTAAAATAATGGAATTTCACAGTTGGGGGCTATGTCCGCGATATCACGTACATATGATATGATGATATGATATGATGATGTGCAGTACAGACACGCTGTGGTCTACCGGTTAAGGGTGGATGCATCTGATGCTGATGAACCATATCCATTTTGAGCTATCATTAAGGCGCTGATATGAATCAAGGGACAATAGATTTCTTTGTATAATTTGGGTGTGACAAAAATGCACAATATTAGAAATGTTACAGTGCACTCTTTATTGTTGCTAATGGGGTTCAATAAGTCATATTATGTGTGATTCAGATTGGATTGTTTATCTGTTAAGTAAATTTAAAGAGCGTTTAAAAGTTGGTGCATGTGTCTAATTCACATAGTACGGATATAGCTTGGTTACCATCCTGTGTCTTATTCACATAGTGCTAACACAGGCCTGAAGAAACAAAGCTTCGTTCTTGCTGAAAAAGATGCAACATGTGGAAACTTTGTTATCATGCAGTGGGAATTGTCTATCAGGGCGACATCCGGTGCTTGTATAATTTGGGATTTGCTTGTGATAAAAGAGAGAGCTAGTGTTTGTGTGTTCTGGCTACATGGCTTGGACTCCATTTTGTGTCCAAGCACATGGCTTGGAGGGGGAAGGAGCAGTGGCCATTTTAGGTCTAATGCAGTTACAACTGCACAATCTGCATTGGTCCTATCAAAACCAACATAACTTAAAGTCACTCCCTACCCATTTAGCTAACAGCTAACTTTAAGCTGTTCCTGAATTAAACACCATAATAAGCCATTGTTAAACAATCTGTTACCTTTGTCACAAGTAAACAATATATATGTACAAGTCCATCACCATTTAAAAGCTACCAATGAATTTAACTAACCGATGCCATAGTCAATTATAAATAGTGTTTCAATTAGACCTAGTGAGATTAATAGTGAGATTATTACTTAGCTTGATGTAAGAAAATTCCACTCAGATGAGAAAGTTTTTCATGATTTGTCTTAGAACTGGAGATAATGAGTGTGTAAAATGAGACCCTTTATCTGTTACAATAGCTAGGCAATTGTAATGCTAATGAACATGTTCAACTACTCTGGGGACAGGAGTAGAGTATGTGGACATCTGTTGAGATGCAAATTAGGTTGCTATGGAAGCTACATTCAGTATATGTATATAAATATATATGCTGTGTGAGGGATTCATAGAGTGTAATAAATTAATCTATATATATATATATATATATATATATATATATGTTATATTATTATTAAAATGTATGTATATTTATATCAGTGTATGTTCTGCAAGATAGCTATCCAATCTGAATCATAGCATTTAAATTATAGTCAATAACACATAAAATACCTCTATGGGGATGTTAGCAATCAATGGTAAATTATTACTTTTCTGTACAGAAAAATATTGTTTGTGTGAAGATTGAAAGTGAATTGTATGAGTGTGAACCCGAGCGGTACCGCATTGATTACACTGACACAAAGAGAGGTTCAGTGGCGTGGAGGATCGCTACCTCATGTTATATAAGGGTGTTGGAATTGTAGCCCGTTTCAAATCGATTATCCAGGTGCCGGGGCATAGCCTAGTCGTAGGGCACAGTACAGTACCTGTGTGTCGTGCGATCGTACCGCATGGTTGCGTATGATACAAATTACTTATCATAGGCATACGTGATTTGTGTAAAAGTGGAACACTGACGCTCTCTTCACAGTTGAAGTTCCGGTGGAAGTCTGCTAGATGGGGTGATCGATAAGGTGTTTCTCACCCAGAATTCTAGTGGAACAAAACCCAAGTAGGTAGGGGCCACACTAAAAAGGTGACTGGCTAATGGGGTGATCGATAAGGTGTTTCTCACCCAGAACATTGACAGGATTGGCATAATTAGTGTGTAGGAGTGTGTGGAGGACAGCTCATAATATTCCCCACCGCCATCACAAAGAAGTTATTTAGCGTTTTGGTAAATGCCGCCAAAGTTAGCGCTAAATGTACTCGTGGGATGGGTGACCCAACCTTGGTTCAGGTTGAAGAAGGTCCTAGAGGGTCTCTTGGATATATAATGCGGAAGATGGGTAAGTACGCATTGGCTTATGGTAATGATTGGGTAAAAATTATGATGAATGAGTGAATGTCATTTTCCAGTGATTGGTGGTTGTGATCCTGAGGTATTGCAGGTAGTATGAAAACAAATATGTTTGACCACAGTCATATAAGATAAGAACGAAAACATAATAACTGTTGGAACTTGTAGCAACAATAGGGAGAAGTAAAATGGGAAAGCAAGTACACCACCACCGCCATATTTGGATGTGGAAACAGTTACAGCCAGTATACAAACTATAGGAAAAAAAATATGAAAAAGAAATTTAATCTATACTATGTATGTACTAATGCATGTCATAAGATTTATACAGGAGGAGATGGTGACTCGACTCTGATTTCGGCCATTTCTCATGCACTCAGAGGAGTAATATCCAACAGGTAAAAGAGGATCTATAGCCTGCAGGGGAAGTGGCTGAGACCAGTGGAACTGGTAAGTATGATGCCATTCAAGTACTATATAGTGAGACCCAAAAATAAAAATCAGGAAAGTAATGACACAAATGGAGAATATTCTGTCCGCACATTAGTATTTCCCAGTAGGAAAGCGGACAGAGAAGGGGTAACCCCCAGGGTGCTTTTTTTGGTAAACTATCACTTAAGAAGTATTCATTTCTAGGAAATAGGTCATCGAGATGAGGGCAGCTAGGAATGCCCTTGTCTAGATAAGCTTGGTAACGTTTGTTGGACCATTTACAGACCCTTAATACGGGATGAGAAGGATTAAATGAATACTTTGCATGACCTAGAAGCTTTTTTTTTGTATTACTAGAAAATTCTCTGTTAGGAAAAGATCACTGGTAAACACTATTTCGGCAAATGGGAGTAATGAGAGAAGTGCAACATTACCCTTTGACAAAACCTGCAGAAATTACGATTGGGCCTCTATGATGCTAAACTCTTTTCTTTTTCTCCTGGCAGCAGTGGTCCCTGACTAACTTACTCGACAGAGATTTTGTTGTGTATATTGAAATGTGAAATATATATATTGTACTCCCACTCAGGAAGTACAAGGTATGTTAGATACTCCTCAAAGACTAATGTTGCATTCCTCTGTTCTAGATTCATGTCCGTCACAGGTAAAGGAAATTATCTCGCAGATTCCGGGTTCCCTATGAACTTAAGATGGACAGGACACTGAATTGATGGCTGATGTAGTCCCAGTAGTGACACAGAAAGCACAAGATTTAAGGAGGGTAAACCCAAGTAGTTAAGAATCAATTCCCCGTAGTGCCCAATCCAGCTGTCATTATAATAAAAATTCTCTCCACCTCTACCAACTTGCCTGTCACCAATCTCTATTCTGTTTCCTTCACTGTTTCCTCTTCATCTTTGCTTTCACAAAGGGTGTACAATACATGGACCCGACTCTCCCAAGTTTCATTGATGGCCATAAAGAAACCAGACAGAGTGGCTCTTATTAAGTGCCAGGCCCACACTTACAACAAAGACCCAGTCTCACTTGGCAACAAGCCGCGCAGACGAAGCTGCCAAACAGGCAGCAAGCAGCAACATACAAACAGATACCACACAACTGATGACATTCAATATGGTTACCACACAGAAATTGATTGAGATGCAAAATTTGTGTTCCCTACAGAAAAAGCAGGTCTGGAAGGTGAAGGGGTATGGTCAGGAGTCCTCAGGAGTCTGGAGAGATGGACAAGGTAAACCAGTAGCCCCCAGAGCATACCTCCTATGCTTAGCTGAAGCGACACGTGGTCTGACTCCCCTGGGGTAAGGAAGGTATGTGCAAATTGGTAAGAGCTTACTGGAGTGTGCCAGGGTTCTCTCCTCAGGCGAGCAGGAAAGCAATGTCCTGTCTTACTTGCATGAGGAAGAACATTTGGTAAGGTAGTACCAACAGAGCCATCCCATATTCCTCCTGCAGACGGACCTTTTCCGGTAATACAAATCGACTTCATACAGTTAACACCCTGTAGGAATTTGAACTATGTAATGATGTGCACTGATGTTTTCTCAAACTGGGTAGAGGCATTCCCTGCTGCTACAAATACTGCTGTGTTTACCGCAAAGAAAATTGTGCAGGAATTTGTGTGTAGATATGGTATCCCTAGGATTAGAAAAAAAGTGATGGCTGAAACTGGACTATTGTGGTCATAGACATTGCCACTAGTGTTATGTAGCATGGGAACCACTCCCAGATCCCCACTTTACTAATCACCCTCTTTGAAATAATTTTTTTTTTTTTAAAACAACCTCATGTCATGATTGATCTGCACCATGATCTGAAATACACCAATGAGGTGACAGTACAGTACCTAATCAAGATGAGCCAGCATTTGAGAACTTAGCAAAATAACTTGAAACTGTTGATTCCTGATATGCCAATTACTAACTGTCTTGATTGTGAACAAAGAGACTATGTGATTATTCTTATGCTCAGGTTGCCTAATAGACAGGTGGGAAGGACCATATCAAGTTTTGTTGACAGCACGATTTCAGTGAAAGTAGCTGAGAGAGAGACTTGGGTTCCCGATTCCCATCGCAAGAAAGTCATTAGTCCGGAAGGAACTCGTAAAGAGAGTGAAATCTCAGAAATATCACTCGAGAATCTGTTCCGTGAAGACTGAGAGGGGGCAATGTTGAACACTACCTGAGCATTCTAAAGGATTACAAAAAGACCAGTTGTTGTAATGGATTTGCTATAAGCAAGATTTGTTTTGTTCTATCTTTCTTTTTCTGTTGACAAACATTATTTTCAGGACATTCTATTTTTGTAAGGGTTCCTGAGGTGCCGAGTATAGGACTGGAACTTGTTCTGGAGAAAATATTGATGTCTTTATAGGATCCCAGGATCAGCCTATCACTTTGTTTAAAGCCAGAGTATGTTACCTTGGAAGCACACTACCTGTAATAATAACCCTTGTTCAATGATGAAACAGATTTGGTATACGATCCAGAAATTGAAACAATGTTCAGGGAGTGATAGGAATATATACCATGCAAAATTTCTATGTCTCTTTCATGACTTGTTTGTGTTTACTCCCTCTACCCAGCAAATCCTCTATCGAATCCAAACATCAGTGTGATCGTTCAGATCAGACATCATAGGCTGTAGCACTGTCCCAGCATACTCTATAGGTTGAATGTCATCCCACATCCAACCAGTGGTCTCACGACTGCCGAGCGCATATAGAGGATGTCCCGTCCTCTTCCCTGTCTTTCCCAACTATAGTCAATGTCTGATTTGCAAAATGAATACATACGTGTGTCTAGGTCACCAATTATTGTTTTAAATATTTTTATTATGTTAAGTGTGACAGTTATGTGATAGTTTTGGTTACTATCAAAGGGTGATCTGTCAAAGTCAAATTGCATATTTCAATATTTAGAATACGCTACGGCATTTATTAATGGATGCATCTACGATGCATGCGTCGATACGGTAGGGCGCGAATGACCATAATGGCAAGTTACTGTGCGCACTACGGTAGAAGATGCATTTGTTAATAAATATCATATTGTGACAAAAATAGCAAATAATTCTTACACACACTCAAATGTAGTATCTCCAGGAATACACATCAAATAGTGTCTCAAACATATCAGATTGCTTAAACAGCCACTGTGAACATACAATGTAGTGTTCTATACTCATAGGCTTTCTGTTGTTGGGTATGTAAATTGCGAACCATTGAGAGTTGTGTGTTGAGTCAGTATCTGCTGAATGACATTTAGCTACCTAACATTTTTTTTTAAACAACCAACATCTTTTTGTTAAACAAAACATACCCACATACATTTTCTTTATTTTTTACATTTTATTTGTGCACTACACACATAAACATATGTTGAAGAACAGCAACACCATCATTTTATTTCCAAGTTTTACAAATTCTGCTCCATTTGTATACTTATTGAAACAAATATTTACACATAATTCCTTAAAGTAAGGTACTGTATGTAAATAAAAGCAAAGAAACAATAATATGTAATTTTTGACCACTTCACAATAAAAAAAAACACAATTTTTTAAAATAAAAATGTTACTGTTGTTTCCGAATTAAAATATTTCGACTCCAAAAAAAGTGTGTTTGTTAAAACATATACCAATAATTGCTGTTGTGTACGGTTTAGAGGCTAGAATTCACACTCTCTCTAGTTGAATATATTTGAACACAGTTATGGGCATTAGTCAATGTTTGAAGAAAATAATTGCTAAATTACCACAAGATCATTTGACCAATTAAGTGATGAATGAATTGATTTACAATTGTTGAGTAGTTTCTTTAATTTGGGTGCAGGAAGGTAGGTTGTGCAATTTTTAAGGGAGAAACACTTTTGTTAGCAAAAAATGCAAAATCAGAAACATGTACACAAAAATTGCGTACATTTGTAATATGTACTCAAAAGTTGTGATTATTAGGATGGTTTTCGCAATATTTGCACATTTCACAAGGCCACCTTCTTTTTGTTAAATTAAATTAGTGTTGCAGTTTTTCCGTTTGGGCGTGCTTTCACAATTTTGCTTTTGCTCGCAATTTTTGCTAATTTGTAATTTTTGCAATCCTTACTGAATTTGGGGCCTAATTCTGAGTTGATCGCAGCAGGAACTTTGTTAGCAGTTGGGCAAAACCATGTGCACTGCAGGGGGGGGCAGATATAACATGTGCAGAGAAAGTTAGATTTGGGTGTGGTGTGTTCAATCTGCAATCTAAATTGCAGTGTAAAAATAAAGCAGCCAGTATTTACCCTGCATAGAAACAAAATAACCCACCCAAATCTAACTCTCTCTGCACGGTATATCTGCCCCCCCTGCAGTGCACATGGTTTTGCCCAACTGCTAACAAAGTTCCTGCTGCGATCATCTCAGAATTACCCCCTTGCTTCCTAGTGTGGATTAGTAAATGACCCTTAATATCTACGCTAACCATGCATACATATATTGCATCCCTTTCCACAAAGTACTTTGAACTGGTACTGTTCAGCCCCAAAGTGCTCTCATTGTGTGTGGTCCTTTATCAGTAACTCTGCATCTCTGCTTCATTATTTGTCTCTATAAAATAATTGTAAATATTAAATAAAGGTTTGGAATATGAACCTTCCTTTCAGAGACTTTGGCATGATTCAAATTTTATACGTTAATGTTTTGCACAGGGGCATAAGTTCATACCAGGCATTAGAAGGAAAAATAGGGGGAGGTGCAAAGCCCCCCAACCCCCTGTCCCGATGCATGCACAGTAGCAAAGCTGATGGGGCAAAGGAGGATGTAGTGTGCCAGTCGTGGATAATCCCCAGATTTCTTCAGCCTCATCCCCCTTGTTTTTCTCCAGCCTCATTCCCTTGAGTTCCTTGAGCTCCAGACCCTCAGTATCTCTCCAGCCTCCAAGTGTATTTCCAGCTTCAACAAGACAGGCCCCTTCTGTCTCTACAGTCCCCAGTGTCCCCCCAGCCAGCCCTGTTTTGTGTCTCCAACTCTAAACATGTCCCCTTCTGTCTCACCAGCCAGTCCCCTTCTGTCTCACCAGCCAGTCCCATTCTGTCTTACTAGCCAGCCCCTCCTGTCTCACCAGCCAGTCCCATTCTGTCTTACCAGCCAGTCCCATTCTGTCTTACCAGCCAGTCCCATTCTGTCTTACCAGCCAGTCCCATTCTGTCTCACCAGCCAGTCCCATTCCGTCTCACCAGCCTGCCCCATTCTGTCTCACCAGCCATCCCCTTTCTGTTTATCTCTGTGATCATCAGAGCACAGTCAGCGGTTATAGATGGATTTATCTGTGCTCTGACAGCTGGTGGCCAGACTCAATGATTCCCTTGCCTCTGGGACATCCGATACTGCTTTCGCAGCTGCTTCTTTGTACACAGTGACTGTGCGATTATATACAAATGTGGAAGCAGACAGGGTATGTATAAAGATGCCCACTGGTAGCTTTGCAAATCCATTGCAAGACCATTGACCATTGCAGCACATTATGTAGTGTGACTTAGATGCCTGCACATGCCACCAATAATCAGTCAAATGCAAAAACAAATTAGGTGTGCATACAACTATGAAATATCAATGTTGCAGAATTTACAATACATACAGATGTTTCCGTTTGCAGTGCAATGCGCATCATGGTCCAGCTATAAAATGCTGATATACGCAGCAACAATGTAGAGGGACACATCTTTAGAGATGTGCGGCGGACACTTTTAGGGTTTTGTGTTTTGGTTTTGGATCTGGAACCCTACTTGTGTTTTGGATCTGGGGTGTCTGGATTGGTTTTGCCAAAACCACCCTTTCGCGTTTTGGTTTTGGATCTGGATGATTTTTGAAAAAACCATAAAAACAGGTAAAATCACAGAATTTGGGGTTAATTTTGATCCTATGGTATTAACCTCAATAACATTAATTTCCACTCATTTCCAGTCTATTCTGAACACCTCACAATATTGTTTTTAGGCCAACAGGTTGCACCGAGGTGGCTGGATGACTAAGCTAAGCAACACAAGTGGGCGGCACAAACACCTGGCCCATCTAGGAGTGGCACTGCAGTGTCAGACAGGATGGCAGTTTTAAAAACTAGGCACCAAAGATCACATAATGCAAATAAAAAAGAGGTGAAAGATGGAATTGTCTTGGGCCGTCCCACCCACCCTTATGTTGTTTAAACAGGACATGCACAGTTTAATAAACCCATCATTTCAGTGACAGGTGGTCCCCCTGAAAAAAGCTTGCCAAGTTCTCAGAATCATAGCTAGCTACAAACATCCCACCTCCATATTTGATGACTTTTCACATTATGAGAAAAGGCAAGTGGAAGAGGACAGTGGGGGTAATTCAGACCTGATCGCTGCTGTGCGATGGCTTTGTGCGACAGATCCATTCGCACGAGCGCCCACAAGGAGATTGACAGGAAAAAGTCGTTTGTGGGTGTCAACTGACCATTTTCAGGGAGAGTCTGGAAAAATGCTGGTGTGTCCATGCCTTTGCAGAGAGGGCTCCTGACGTCGATTCTAGTCCTGGAGAGGCTGATGTGATCGCAGCTGCTGAGTAAGTTCTGTGCTGTGCAGAGTCTGCACAAAATCTGTATGTACAGCTCTGCTACACATGCGTTCGCACACTTGCACAGCTAAAATACACTCCCCCTGTAGGCGGCGACTATCTGATTGCAGCAGTGCAAAAATTGCTTGCTAGCGATCAGGTCTGAATTAGGCCTAGTGTCAAGAAGGTTATTCAAAATTAGAGAGGCACATGCAATCAGGGAACAACACACAGGCTTTCACCTCCACTCCTATATTTGGGTGGTATTCATGTGACTGGCAGTCAGCAGACCGACGGTCACATGACCTCCCCCAAAATTACAGCCCCTCACTATCCCGACGGACGGCATGCCAACCAACAGGTACTATTTCCACTCATGGGTGTCCACGACACCCATAGAGTGGGAACAGAACCCATGGTAACCGCAGGTCGACACCGAGCTCGCAAGGGGCTTGCTGCAATCACATCTCCCCGCCAGGATCCCAGTGTCGGTATGCTGCTAGGATCCCAGCATCGGTATGCTGACCGGTGGTCAGGAGACCATTGGTCAGCCATACCACACCCCCAAGCAAATATTTGATTATTATTTACCACATTACTTGACAAACTGAAAAACTAGGGGCCTAAGCCTCCTTCTCCATTTTCAGGGATTAAGATAATCTTGGATTTAATGCTGTGATGCAAATAAACTGGTGTACACCACAGCATCAAGATTGGATATTTTGAACGCCACAGAGTCTGGGTACTTATTTTGTGAAAATCTTGTGGGTTTCTTTTTTTCCCCCATTTTTTTAATTGCATTTTTATTTACATATTTTGTGGCAGATGCCTTATTTTTGTTTTTTACAGCTCCCATTTACACACATGTGAGCATACCTGTGTGTCCCAGTTACACGCAAGTGAGCATACCTGTGTGTCTTGTTTATTTTATTCATATTAAGCACTAAGCACGACTGAGCAGTACATTTTTTGTTATTGAGCCCCTGCCCTAGTGGAGCTTACCACTCTACAGTCCAAACTCATTTCATACTATAAGTAGGACTGTGGAGGAAGCAATGCTAACCTCCGTGCCCACACCATGCCTCAGCCTGGCAAGCCAGACATCTTCATGGCTGTAAGTCACCATGAGACTCCATACTGGGCCTTATACAGTAACTGTTTGTGCCTCACAGGAGCTCCTGGCCCATCTAGTGCTGCAGTGCATAGGAAAGCTGATGCAATGCAAGATCACTGAAACTCTGTTCTTCTAACACCGCGAGGTCTTGTAATACCCTACGCAGCCCTTAGGAAAAGAAGATTCCTGTACAACAAATGCACATCTTCTAAATAAATAATCCGAAAATGTGGAACACCAATAAAAAATCAAAATTAAGGATGACTAATTGGAGCCATTCATTTGAGTGAGTCCCTAACATGAAATAATTAAGAAGAACCTCTCTCTAATGCTACGGCAGAAAACATTACATTTACCTCTCCGGCAGTTACGCTTGATTATGATTTAGTCTCTTCTGAGTCATACTGACTTTGGCCATAAATGTGGTGTCTCCCCACTTTATTTAAAAACACTTCGGCAATTTCCATCTCCACCTTTGCGGCTAGTTTTCACAAATCTGTTTGTGATGTTGAACCTTGTTTCATATCTGCTCTAGGGTTTTCTTTTAAACCTAGGATCAAGTACAGTATCACCCTTGGACTTAAAACAGCATAGGCAGCATTCCTGGAGAATTACACAGCACAGAAGACAGGCAATAGCACCCTTGGACTTAAACGGCAGTGGGTCAGCACCCCTGGACTGATAGAGCACAGGGGCAGCGCCCCATATAGGGTAGCACCTATGGAATGATATGGCAAAGAAAAGACATGCAAGATGGAATTGTCCTTGGGCCTTCCCACCCACTCATATGTTGTATAAACAGGATATGCACACTTTAACCAACCAATCATTTCAGCGACAGGGTCTGCCACACGACTGTGGCTGAAATGATTGCTTTGTTTGGGCCCCCACCAAAAAGAAGCAATTAATTTCTCCTTGCACAAACTCACTCTACAGTGGCAAGATGTCATCCTCATCCTCAGATTCCCCCCTTTCCGTGTTTACATCCTCATCCTCACAGTGAAATAATATTCAAACAAACAAACCCCATCATTTAGGTGTTAAAAAGGAGAACATAGGTTCAATAAAAGATGAATTTGGAGTATTGATAAATGATGACAAATCAAAAGCGGAAATACTGAATACATTTATTTCATCAGTGTTCACCAGAGAAGAACTGATGGTGGGAGTAGTGCATAGCGATAGTGACAGTAAGGATTCGTGGTTAGATACTTGTTTAAGTGAAGAAGTAGTCAGGGAGAGATTATGGTAAAAAAAGATTAATAAATCACCTGGCCCGGATGGACTTCATCCGAGGGTTCTTATGGAGCTTAGGTCACAACTAGCAAGACCCCTACACTTGATTTTCAATAGCTCAATTAGATCTGACATGGTACCGAAGGATTGGCGTATAGCAGAGGTAGTTCCATTATTTAAAAAGGGATCCAAAAATCATCCGGGTAACTACAGACCGGGTAGTTTGACATCTATAGTGAGGAAAATATTTGAAGGAATTCTAAGGGATAGCATACAGGAGTATCTGCAAACTACTAAGATTATTAGCAAGAACCAGCATGGGTTTGTGAGGGACAGATCATGTCAAACTAACTTAGTGGAAGTGAGTGACAATCTTGACCAAAGAAAAACAGTGGATGTGGTCTACTTAGATTTTGCAAAAGCCTACAATACAGTGCCTCACAGGAGACTAATCATCAAATTAAAGGAGCGTGGCCTAGGAAAAACTGTTTGTACATGGATAAGTAACTGGCTGGACAACAGGGTACAGCGAGTAGTGGTCAACGGGAAGTCTTCAAGCTGGTCACCAGTAGTCAGCGGATTACCACAGAGGTCCATACTCGGGCCATTACTGTTCAACATATTTATTAATGACCTAGAAATAGGCCTGGAAAGCACAGTTTCAATCTTTGCAGATGATACTAAACTGTGTAGGGTAATTAATTCAGAAATAGATGTGGAGTCTCTGCAGAATGACTTATCTAAACTGGAAATCTGGGCGTCTAAATGGAGAATTAGCAAGGTTATGCATTTCAGGACTAAAACAAATTTGCATCCTACATATTAAACAGGGAAAGTCTAGGAGTAACAGTTTTGGAAAAAGATTTGGGGGTACTCATTGATAATAAGCTTAATAACCGTATACAATGTCAAAGCGCAGTAAAGAAGGCAAGTAAGGTGCTAGCATGCATAACACAGGGAATTGAGACAAGGGGGGTAATTCTGAGTTGATCACAGCAGGATTTTTGTTAGCAGTTGGGCAAAACCATGTGCACTGCATGGGAGGCAGATATAACATGTGCAGAGAGATTTAGATTTGGGTGTGGTGTGTTCAATCTGCAATCTAAATTGCAGTGTAAAATAAAGCAGCCAGTATTTACCCTGCACAGAAACAAAATAACCCACCCAAATCTAACTCTCTCTGCACATGTTATATCTGCACCACCTGCAGTGCACATGGTTTTGCCCAACTGCTAACAAAAATCCTGCTGCGATCAACTCAGAATTACCCCCATGGGACGATGATGTAATCCTGCCGCTGTACAAATCATTGGTACTTCCGCACCTGGAATATTGGCGGTCTTTCCGAGTTGATCGCTAGCTGTCGTTGTTTGCAGCGCAGCGTTCAGGCTAAAAAATGGCTTTTCTGCGCATGCGTATGCACCGCAATGCGCATGCGCGTCGTACGGGTACAAAGCCCGTTGTTGTTTTGCACAGGTTCTAGCGAAGTTTTCAGTCGCACTGACGCCGCAAGAAGATTGACAGAAAGGGGGCATTTCTGGGTTTCAACTGACCATTTTCAGGGAGTGTTTGCAAAAACGCAGGCGTGTCTGAAAAACGCAGGTGTGGCTGGGCGTTTTCTGGGCGGCTGTATGACGTCAAATCCAGACACGAATAGGCTGAAGTGATCGCAAGCGCTGAGTAGGTTCAGAGCTACTCTGAAACTGCACACACTGTTTTTGCAGAGCTTGTCTGCACATGCGTTCGTACTTCTGCTAAGCTAAAATACACTCCCCAGTGGGCAGCGGCATAGCGTTTGCACGGCTGCTAAAACTAGCTAGCGAGCGATCAACTCAGAATGACCCCCATTGTGTTCAGTTTTGGGCACCACTGTATAAAAAAGATATCGGTGAACTCGAAAGGGTTCAAAGGCGAGCTACTAAATTGATTAAAGGCCTAGAGGGACTGGATTATGAGTAAAGGCTTAATAGGTAGCATATGTATACACTGGAAAAGAGGCGTCTAAGAGGAGACATTATTAATGTCTTCAAATATGTAAAGGGGAACTACAAAGAGTTCTCAGAGGAATTATTTATTAAAATAACTCTATTTAGGACACGTGGGCACTCGTTGAGGCCGGAGGGAAAAAAATTCCGTACGCAACGGTGGAAAGGGTTCTTTTCTGTTAGGGCAATAAGGATTTGGAATTCCTTGCCAGGGAAATTGGTAATGGTAGACTCTGTAAATGCATTTAAAAAAAGAATTAGATGAATTTCTGATTGAAAAGGATATCCAAGGTTACAAGATTTAAAATATTGACATTGTTAATCTGGGTGTAACATGATTTATAGTTGTTAACTAGTCATAAAACATTCTTCAGCAGGTACAGTAAAATCAACTCAACTTAATACAGAATACAGGTTGAACACGATGGGCATTTTGCCTCTTTTCAACCTCAATTACTATGTTACTATGAGGGTCATTCCAAGTTGATCGCTAGCTTCCGTTGTTCGCAGTGCAGCAATCAGGCTAAAAAATGGCATTTCTGCGCATGTGTATGCACCGCAATGCGCACGCATGATGTACGGGTACAAAGCATACAGGGCCAGTGTAATGTTATTTGAACAGCAACACTCCTATATTTTATAGCATACAACAGTGTGCTTTTAATTTTTAACAACTGCACCCTTGAATTTTTTATAGCATACAAGGCCAGTGTATTGTTATTTAAACAGCAACACCCCCTATATTTTACAGCATACAGAAGCGTGCTTTTAAGGTTTAACAACTGCACCCCTGAATTTTTATAGCATACAGGGCCAGTGTAATGTCATTTGAACAGCAACCCTCCTATACTTTACAGCATACAGCAGTGTGCTTTTAAGGTTTAACAACTGCACCCCTGAATTTTTACAATGTACATGGCCATCAGCACCCCTATATTTTACAGCATACAGGAGCAGGCTGCGTTTAATTAACAACTGCACCTCTGAATATTTATAGCATACAGGGCCAATGTAATGATATTTGAACAGCAACACCCCAATATTTTACAGCATACAGGAGCAGTATGCTTTAAATTTTTTGACAATGGCACCTCTGAATTTTTACATCATACAGGGCAAGCAGCACCCCTATATTTTAAAGCATACAGGAGCAGTGTGCTTTTAATTTTTAACAACTGCACCCCATAATTTGTACAACATACAGGGCCAGCAGCACCCCTATATTTTCCAGCATACAGGAGGACAGTGCCCCTGCACCCTGTACAACACAGTGACAGCCAGGACAGCAACACACATGTACAGCTGCAGCACCCAGCCGTAACAGCACATGAAACACCAGTGATAGCCAGGACAGCCAGGACAGCACCCCTAACACAGCACAGGTACACCACAGTGACTACAAGCAGCACCCCTACAGAGCACACATTAACCCCACCCGACACCACCACCCACAGAGAGAGACAAAGGTCTGTCTCCCTCACTCTCCAAGTCCAGGGTGAAAATGGCGGCAATGCACGGCTGTTTATATGGGATCCAAAACCCGCGAGAATCCGACAATGGGACGTTTTGCCTCGTTCTGGTTTCCGGTTCTGGCGGGAAGTCCAGAGCTGGCCTTGGAAACCAGTTTGAGCGTGAAGTTCGAGGGGGGTTCGGTTCTCAGGGAACCGAACTCGCTCATCTCTAATCTGTATATTTCCTACTTTGCTTACATTGTTTACAATGTTCTTAGGGGTATATTTAAGAAATTTATTTTGCATGAAAATTAAAAGTTTCAGCGGATACCACAAAATCTGATCATGCCTAGGATCATTGGTGTTTCTATAGTGGGTGCAATGTGTGCAATGCACATGGGACCCTGGGCCCAGGGGTGCCCACACTGCACCCATTTTTAAATACTTACCATTCCGGAGTCCCGCTTTGGGCCCTGCAGCCACGTAAAAGTTGCACCCAAAATGGCCGCTGCACATGCGCAGTAGCAAAATTAGTCTCCAGAACAAGGTGGGCACCATGTTTCTGGAGACCTGCACATGTGCAATAGACTCCAGCATACTGCTGAGAGGAGGGGGCCCACCCGAGTCTTCACACGGGTCTGCTGCAATTCCCTCAATTTTGATTACAATAGCAGCCCTCATAGGTTTCTATGTGGACTGCTACTGTATATTGTGTGATTTACCAAGCTGCAGAATGCAAATATTCTGAAGCATGGCCCTGGCATGTTGTTAGCCATTGCAGCCTAAAGGCTACAGATCACACATTTTACCAGGATATAGATATGTAGGACCCTTCCGCTGTAATTGCAGCTTGCACATTCACAGTCCAATGACTATGTATGTGCAGTATCATTCTGGGGGTCACATGATCATTTAACGTTACCCTGTCCCTGGATGTGTTTCTTAATACAGTATGTCTAGGTGGACCATAATTTCACAATGTCATGAATAGCATGTAATATACAGTAATTGTCATGTTTAATACTAGGGATGTGTGCTGACCCCCGTGTTCGGTTTTGGTGTTGGATCTGTATCTCCCTTGTGTTTTGGATCTGTGTTTGGTTTTGCCAAAACTGGCCTTGTGTGTTTTAGTTTTGGATCTGTATTTTTGTTAAAACCCCCCCCATAAAAACAGCTACAATTACAGGATTTGGGCCTGTTTTTGTTCCTACAGTATTATAAACCTCAGTAACATTAATTTCCAGTCATTTACAGTCAATTTCAACCACTTCACAGCTCACAATATTGTTTTCATCCATTTTAGGCAAAAGGCTACTGCAAGCCAGCTGGTTACTAACTGACACAGCAGCAGCACAAACACACTGCAGTTTATAACACATCTATGAAACATTGCCACACAGCAGTGCAGAAATGTAAAATGGTGCAAGATAGAATGGCCCTCCCTCCCAACCTTATGTTGGCTATTAAACATGACATGCACAGTTTAACAAACCAAGCACTTCAGTGACAGGGACTGACTATTTTGTGGCTGAAGTGCTTGCTTTGTTTGGGCCCCCACTAACCAATTTTTGGGATTTAATCACTAATGATGAGGTTGATGAGGGTGTTAATTACATTATAATCTTGTACAATAAATTTCATGAACTTGTCGCATATGACATAACATGGAGTTACCTAGTTGGCTAACGTCCCTACCTCTACTAACTTTGGCCTCACAAATGGAGCTGATGACTTAACAAACATTGTCATGATTTGGGTAGAAATAATTCCACACCCAAGAGGTGGCTTTTTTGATCACAATGGCTTTCTTTTTATCACGGGTAAGAACTGAAGCCACCGGTGGCTGATTTACACAAACAACAACATCATCAACATTCTCAGTGTCAGATAGCAGTACAAACATACCCCCCTCATCCTGTTCCACTTCAACACACATGAATCCTCAATTTCTGTTATGCCCTCATTATCATGATCTTTACTTGAACTGCTCCCCACATGTGCAGTTTGTACAGAAGTAGTGGAAGGAGGTGAAAGAGGCTTCTATATGAGGACAGTGTGAGAAATGTCAAGCTCACACATAGCTGACGTGGACATCCCTAAACATTCCTCATCAATGTGTGGCAGTTCTGAACACACAGTTTGTTCTAGTGCCTTAGTAGTTTTTATATATTTTTTTTTTTCATCATTAAGTTTTTATTATTTTTTTTCAACAACAAAGAAGAGGGTAGGGTACAAAAAGAAAGAGGGGGGGGGAGTAATAAACATTTATAAACAATTAGGAGGGAGGGAAACATCTATGATAACAGATTCATTTTGTATCAAATTAGAACATGGCATCTGCATATAAATACACAAGCATATACAAGCACAGAGAGATCGGAGTGTTTATGGACTAAGGCCAGGGGAATCATTCGGTTCGTTTAAAGGGAACGAGCTGGAGTTAGAACTGGAGATAGTCGGTAAGGGTTGTGGCCGGTCTCTTCTTGATTCATATTCCCGCCATAATGACCAATCTGGTAGTTTCGCAGGGGGATGGTGTGACATTGCCACAAACTGTGTTTCCATCTCACAATGGAAATCAATTTTTTGAATAACCTTTGAAATATGAGGCAATGTAGCCTGTTTCCAGTTTTGCGCCAGAGCTGCTCTTGCCGCTATAAGGATATGACCCAATACATATTTGTGACGGGGGGACAGGGTATTCGGCATCAGATGAAGCAACGCCATACCTGGGGAGGGGTTTAGGGACGTATGAAGAACATTATTAATTAAGTCAAATACAGCCGCCCAGAAGGGGACCAGTAAGGGACAAGTCCAAAAAATGTGGAAAATATCACCTACCTCCCCACATTGCCGCCAACAGAATTTTGAACATGAGGGCCAAAACACATGGAGTCTATCTGGGGTGAAATAAAGTCTGTTCAACAACTTTGTGTGCATCTCAGTGTGGTTAAGGCACTTAGACATAGTGTGTGTAGATGAATAGATGGTGCTCCATTGGAGGTCGGACAATCCGAAGCCCAAATCCCTCTCCCACTTAATCTGCGCTTTGACTTTAGGGTTGTGCAATAGTGCCACAAGAACGTTGTACCAAAAGGATATGTCTCCCTTAGAATCTGTCACATTTAGTCTAGCGTAAACTCGTTGAGTATATGGATGAACATCTCTGGCGGCCACCGGGAGCGAGCTCCACCAATGACTAATTTGGTAATAGTTCAGTCGTGAGGAATCAGGTAGGGAAAATTTAGATTGCAAGACAGGGAAAGGAAGCATTACTGAACCGTCTAATAAATCACTCAGTGTAGAGATGCCACATAAATACCATCAAGAGATATTCAAATTTGGGACTAGTTTCATCAGGGCACGGAGAGAAATAGATGTAAAGGTAGGTGGTGTAGCAGTCAGTTTCGCCACTAATTTGTCCCATGTTTGCAGTGAGGTACGAGTGGAGGGAAGTGTTGGTAAAGGAGATGGGCGAAGACTCTTAGGGGTATGTAGAATGTCCCCCAACGGGTAAGCCGTACAGGCTTCTCTCTCCAGGCTAGCCCATCCCAAGTCTAATCCAGCTGTTCCAAACATCCTTATATGTGCTAATGTGCACGCCTCATGATAAAGTGTAAGATCTGGCATCGCCAGTCCTCCCAAAGTCTTGGGTAGGACCATCCGTGTGCGAGCTATTTTAGGGGCCCGGGCTGCCCATATATACTTTACCATAATGGCCGTAAATTTATCAATGTATCGGCTAGGAAAAGAGTAAGGTATCGTACGGAAAAGGTACATCAACTTGGGAAGGAGGGACATTTTGAACGCAGCTAAGCGTCCAAGCCAAGAGATATCATATAGCGCCCAGGATCTGGTTAAAAGTGTGAGTGAGGCTAGGAGGGGTTTGAGATTTTCCTCCAATACTGTCTCTATTTTAGGGGATATGGCGACACCTAAGTAGGTGAGGGACGAAGTTTGCCAGTTATAGGGATATTTTGATTGAAGGGTAGCAAGAGAATCTGAGAGGTTAATTGGCAGAGCATCCGTTTTTGCAGTATTGAGCTTATAATAAGAGGCTCTACTATAATCATCTAGCAGAGAATGTAAGTGGGGGAGGGACTCTATGGGGTCAGTTACAAATAACAAAACATCATCAGCGAAGAGGCACAGTTTATGCGACTGGGACCCAAGGAAAACACCTGGGAACATGGGACTGAGGCGGATTTTCGCTGCCAAAGGTTCTATAGCGAGCGCAAATATTAGCGGGGACAGGGGGCAGCCCTGTCTCGTGCCGTTAGTAATGGGGAATGCATCTGATAAAAAGCCATTACTAAACACCCGAGCCGAGGGGCAGTGGTATAATGCAAGCATGCCGGAAAGAATACGACCGCTGAAGCCAAATTTAGATAGGACTGATTTCATATATGGCCAACCCAAACGATCAAATGCCTTCTCCGCATCCAAGGATAACAGGAGAAGACCCCGATCAGATGGCAAAGAATCGAGTACATTAAAGACTCTGCGGGTGTTATCCGACGCCTGCCTTCCCGGTACAAACCCCACTTGGTCCTGATGAATCAAGGTAGGCAAGAAGAGTTTCACTCGGGTGGCAATAAGCTTGGCAAATAGTTTGATGTCTCCATTCAATAATGCTATGGGGCGGTAATTCTGGCATGAAGAGAGGTCTTTCCCTGGTTTAGGCAACGTCACCACCTGTGCCTCTAGCATTTCCCTGGGGGGTGAGCCCGTCTCAGTTATGTCATTAAAAACGTTGGTTAATGTAGGTGTTAGTAGTTCTTGGCATACTTTATAGAAATCGTTTATGAAACCGTCTGGTCCCGGAGCTTTACCTGAGGGTAACGACCTAATTGCCTCAACGACTTCTTCCGAGGTCCAGGGAGCATTCAAGAGCTCTACCTGGTCCTCCGACAAAGAAGGAAGGCGCAGGGAACTTAAAAAGCTATCAATAGACGATGCTGTAGGTTGTTGGGTGTTGGGGTCCGACGAGAGATTATACAGTCGGGCATAGTAATGGGCAAATTGGTTTGAGATATCCAGTGGGTTGGATATTTTTAAACCGGAGGGGGACATCAGGAATTTAATTTTATTCCGAGCTTGTTGGGATCGTAATCTTCGGGCCAGTAACCTGCCCGGTCTATTACCCGCTATATAGAATCTCTTGCGCAATCTATTCAGAGCTTGCTGTGTTCGGGCCATTAAAAGTTTCTGCAATTGGCCCCGTACAACGGCAAGCTCCTTTCGGATGGACAGAGACGGGGTCTGTTTGTTTTGGTCTTCCAAACATTTCAAGTTAGCTTCCAAGTCGCTTTGCAATTGAGCTGATTGCCGCTTTAGTAATGCACCTGCTTGGATAGCCGTTCCCCTAACTACAGCTTTTAAGGCACACCAGTGATTACATGTGGACGTGTCAGAGGGGGCATTAGACAATAGATAACCTGATATACTATCCTCAATCATCTTTTTAGATACCTGATTGGAGAGCAGGTGAGGGGATAGTCGCCAAGGGTGGGGGGGCAGGTACTGTCTATCAAGATCCCACCGGCAAAGTATCGGGGCATGATCTGACCATGTTATGGGAAGGATGTCCACTGAGCGAATGTGCTGTAGAGTCCATTTGTCACAGAAAGTGATATCAATGCGTGAGTATGTGTTATGTACCGGTGAATAAAAGGTGTAATCCCTTGCTGAAGGATTCTGGACTCTCCAAATGTCGTACAGATCAAATTCGTTCACCAATGTCCTAAACCCGGTGGAAGCTGGAGAAGGGGGGGGCGAGCGCAACGGAACACCTCTCGGGGATCTATCTAACGTTGGGTCCAATACCAGGTTAAAATCTCCCAGAACCATCAAGGAACCTTTACGAAGTGCTTGAATTTTAGCAAATAATTTACGCAAAAAGGGGAGCTGGTTGGCATTAGGAGCATACACCGATACTATAGTCACCAGTTTGTCAGCTAAGAGGCCTTGCACAATCAGGTATCTGCCATTCTTATCAGACGCTTGTGCTTGTAACACAAAGGGTGTCTTCGCACCAATTAGAATCGCCACCCCATTACGCTTAAACGGACCATTTGCAAAATAACGCTGGGGATATCTCTGGTCTCCAAAGACCGGAGGTTTCAAGGATGAGAAGTGGGTTTCTTGTACCGCAGCAATATCCACCTTCTGTTTAAAGAAGTATGTAAGGGCCAATCTCCTCTTATTAGGGGAGTTTAACCCCTTAACATTTAGCGACAGAATCCGGACCATGTCTTATGTAAATGAAATGCATGTCAGCAGAGTCCACCAGCCGCACAGTGAACCACCAGCTTAACGCAGTACCAAATATTAGATGTTTCCCAGAAAAAAATAACTGACAAAACAGAAAAAGGGGGAGAAAGTTACATGGGTATAAATTAAATTTGGGCATAGAAAAAAGGGGGATAAACCAAGAAGGCCCTGTACATCGGGCCTGCATAGCTACTGCAAGGGGGAGAACAGGTGCAGTAGAGTAACAGGAGGAAGGGGGTGATGTGGCCTAACGCCACCACTCATGCTGCTCATCTATAAACTATCCGACCAGTTCCGATTTAGCACACTCGGGACAATTAATCAACCTAGGCACCTAAGATTAATAAGTAACATAACCCAAACAGCAATGTAACAAAACATTTAGGCAGAGAGAGAACATAAAAACTCAACACATAAATCACAGTGGCATTCAAAAAAATTACTGTGTGCACGTTTGGGTCTTCATATAACTCACAGAGTCCCAGGAGATAGTCCCAATCAGAAGGTAGAGACCTAAACTGGAAACAACTAATAACCCAGTGTAATCAAGATATTGTAGCCATCAGAAGGGACCTAGAGATTCAATGAGCAGACCACTCGGCTCGTATTCCAGGTCGACTGCCAAGGCCCTGGGGCTGTTTAACGGAGATGTCCCAGTCCGACAGCAGCTTGATCCCGGCTTCCAGAGAGGTAACGACATATGAGGATCCATCGCAAGTGATGATCAGCTTCACCGGAAAACCCCATCTGTAGGGTATGTCGTTAGCACGGAGGGCCGTTGTTATCGGAGCTAGGTTCCTTCTTTTTGCCATTGTCACAGCTGAGAAGTCTTGGAAGATTTGGAGCCCTCCCAGGACATCGGGATCTCCTACATTCCTTGCCGCTTTGAGAATCTTTTCCTTAGTAGAGAAAAAATGGACGCGTAGAAGAGTGTCCCTGGGAAGGTCATTAGAGACCGTACGCGGGCGGGGCAAACGGTGTATACGGTCAATAAGTAAATCACGGGTGTCAGCGTCTGGCAACAGCTTGCGAAAGACGGTCATGGTGTAGCCTTCCAATTCCGAGTTAGCCACCGAGTCCGGAATTCCTCTTATCTTAACGTTATTCATTCGTGAACGGTCCTCCATATCCGCCATTTTATCTCGTAGCGTGTCCAGATCGGCCCTCTGCTGATCATGTGCAGTGATGAGATCGTTGTGGGACGACACAAGTTCCTCCATCTTCTGCTCCAAATGATCCGTACGGTTTCCAACCTCAGTCAGGTCTGTCTTGACTTCTCTAATAGCTGCTGTGAGGTCGGCAGCTAAATCAGATTTAAACGCCACCAGGATCTGACATAGGGATTTCACCGTCAAGGGCGCCTCAGAGTCCACATCTATGCCAGCAATCGACATGGTGCCCAGTGAGTTGCTTGATTTCAGAGGGGTCGAGGCAGTAGCCGGGCGTTCCCCCCGAGGGGATGATGAGGTCAGAGGTGATTTCTGTTTAGGAAAAGACACTTTAGGTGGCAGTGCTCCTTTTACCTTTTTAGGGGCCATGATAAAGGAGCTCGGAGGTAGTTGTAAAGGACCAGGACAGGCGTAGCGGTAGGTAAATTTATTCACAGAGATGCGGAACACGGAGGACCGTCAGGTGTCGGACACATTAAACATGAGTGGTGGAGGGAGGTGAGAAAGGGTCACATCAGAGGTTCACTGCAGCATCCCACTAAGCTGCCTGTAACAGAACCAGGGTGTATCAATTGGTGATAAAATATGCACTCACCCTGCACCTGAACCCAGGGATGTTGGAGATGCAGGAGATATCAGCTCCAGAAGAAGCACAGATTTTCCAAGATGGCCGCCGAGGCCTCTAAGTGCCAGATCTGCTGCTGATGTTGGAGCTCCTTGTGTGGGTCACTCAGGGCAGACTTCCACCCCCAGCTCCGTGCCCTGGGGTCCGGAGGTGTTTGCAGGCACTGCAGGAGGCTGGGGAGGCGTTCGCGGCCGCTTACTTCCGGTGCGCGACTCGCGCGTCCTCTGGAGCTCAATTCCCGGGTGCGGCGCATACTCGAGCCCCCGGCTTCCGGACCCGACTAGGCCGCAACCTGCAGGGACTTGCAGGAACGTCCCCCGGCTCCGCGGCTCCTCGAATCAGGTACAGGGGGGCCCCAGGGGGGATAGTAGGGAACTGTGAAGTTTGTATAAGGGGCTAGGGCAGGTATAAATGTGGCAATTAGCCCTCTGAAGTGGGAGCCCAGTGTAAGGACGTCTGGTCACCACGTAGGCCACGCCCCCTCCCCCAGTAGTTTTTATATTTTGACAACTCTTCTAGACTCAGGGTGAAAAGTTTTTACATTGTCATGAGATGCAGAACATGATGCCTCAGTGACATATGCAGAACTGCCACTTAAAGGCCAAGGCCTGAGTCTTTCTTTCCCACTTTCTCTGCAGTTAACTTTCCTTTTGATGTTTTTTTTTCTTTACCACTGTAAAATAAAATTTCTTCTTTGATTTTACATGCCTTGACTTAAGCCCTCTATGCCCCTGGGCATCAGGCTTAGTAGATGATGTTGACAGACTTGTATCATGATGACTGGTGGCAGCACCTGCAGCACTAGTATGTGCTTTCTGCTCTCCTCTCAATTCTTTGTCCTCCATATCTACAGTATAAACAAACACAAACCAAGTGAAGTACAGCACACACCACGATTTTCCAAAAATTTTCTACCTACAGTGTCACACAATATGTGAAAGAGTCAGAATATATATTACACCATGGATTAATTTTAGCTATGGTATTACACAATACATGTATGAGTCAGAAATAATAACACTGTGTTTATCTTTCACCTACAGTGTCACACAATACGTGTATGAGTCAGAAATAGTAATCTAACACTGCTGTTTAATTTTACCTACAGTGTCACATAATACATCTATGAGTCAGAAATAATAATGCTGCAGTTCACTTTCACCTGCAGTGTCACACAATACGTGTATGAGACAGAAATAGTAATCGAACATGGTTTAATTTCACCTACAGTGCCACAGTATGTCTATGATTATACACTGCAGTGTGAACATAGTATAGTACACTGAGGTTTAGCAACCCCCGAAAAAGAAAATTATATATATACATGTGTATATATATATATATATATATATATATATATTAGAGATGTGCACCGGAAATTTTTCGGGTTTTGTGTTTTGGTTTTGGATTCGGTTCCGCGGCCGTGTTTTGGATTCGGACACGTTTTGGCAAAACCTCCCTGAAATTTTTTTGTCGGATTCGGGTGTGTTTTGGATTCGGGTGTTTTTTTTCAAAAACCCCTCAAAAACAGCTTAAATCATAGAATTTGGGGTGTAATTTTGATCCTATAGTATTATTAACCTCAATAACCACAATTTCCACTCATTTCCAGTCTATTCTGAACACCTCACAATACTATTTTTAGTCCTAAAATTTGCACCGAGGTCGCTGGATGACTAAGCAAAGCGACCCAAGAGGGCGGAACAAACACCTGGCCCATCTAGGAGTGGCACTGCAGTGTCTGACAGGATGGCACTTCAAAAAATTGGCCCCAAACAGCACATGATGTAAAGAAAAGAGAAAAAGAGGTGCACTGTGGTCACTGGACGGCTAAGCTAAGCGACACAAATACCTCAATATCACAGGAATTATTCATTCTAATCAATGGTATTATTGGTCCAAATCACTGGAAGAAAATGACAAAATCACAGGACTTATTCGTTCTAATCAATGGTATTATTGGTCCAAATCACTGGAAGAAAATGACAAAATCACTGGAATTAAATGGCAGTAATGTCGGGAAGTATATCAAATGGCAGTACCACTGGACATATACGGAAGTGTCAGACAGGATGGCACTTAAAAAAATTGGCCCCAAACAGCACATGATGCAAAGAAAAGAGAAAAAGAGGTGCACTGTGGTCGCTGGACGGCTAAGCTAAGCAACACAAACCGCTCAATATCACTGGAATTATTTGTTCTAATCAATGGTATTATTGGTCCAAATCACTGGAAGAAAATGACAAAATCACTGGAATTATTCGGTCTAATCAATGGTATTTTTGGTCCAAATCACTGGAAGAAAATGACAAAATCACTGGAATTATTCGTAAACATTTGTAGAAAGTCGCTACTTTCTGATTACAGAAATGCTCAGATATTCCTGCGAATCCACAATCCCTTCCCAGAGGAAAAAGAAATTGAGAAACTGTTGTTTGAGAATGTTTGTTCTCTTTCTCTTACAAAGGAACAAACCACTTTCCAAGAAGACTGACGTTTTTGGGATTATGGAGACATAGGGGTATATGCAATTGCGGTCGAATTCCCGAAAATGTCGAAAAACTGGACTTTTTCGCCCCCCAAAAAAATTCGACAATGCAATACAGTACTTTTCGTAAAAAAACGGACTTTTCAAATTCGACTTTTTGAAATTCGACATTTGACAAATTCGACATTTCTGCAATTGTACAAATGCGGCTTTTCGACAAAAGTATATTCAATTGAAGAATGTAAATTCGACAACAGTGCTTTTTGACAGCAAATTCGTCATTTTCAATCCGCCTCACTTTGCTGGCAGAATGTAATAAAAAAATTTAAAAACATGTTTTTTTTTGTGTTTTTTTTATTGCTAATAGCATATCTATTTATATTAGAAGGGATTAGGTACTTGGTTTGTCTATTTAGGAGGCACAAGTATTATTTATATTTTTTTAAAATATATATATATTTTTTTATGGAATGGGTAAAAAAAAAAAATTGCGCGGGGTCCCCCCTCCTAAGCATAACCAACCTCGGGCTCTTTGAGCCAGTCCTGGTTGCAAAAATACGGGGGGGAAAAATCGGGTATGCGTTTTTGTTTTTTTTGCCAAGTACGTGGATTACAAATATTACAGGACACTGGATTTAGGTGAGTATATCATTTTATTTTCAGGTACCCCGGATTCTTCGACATTGGAAACGTGGCAGTCGGCGTGTCAACATAGGTAAGTATGTATGTGTCGGCATGTGTGAAACAAAGTTGTATTTTCACGGTGTGCGTGTCCTGTTTTTATTTGGGTATTTTTTTTGCAGAAGAACTACAGGTACCAGCGGGCCCATTTCCCCCCG